>NC_057800.1:465554496-465558672 GCF_018294505.1 Triticum aestivum
CTTCCTCCTCCTCCTCCTGTCAGATCGGCAAGTACAGCGGTGGTCAAGCACAATCCCAAGCACGCCAAGGTCAATATGGTGAATGCAGCTCAGGCAGAGGATTCTTCAGATGTGATCATGGGTAACCTTCCTGTTAATGATATTCCTGCAAAAGTTCTTTTTGACACTGGTGCATCGCATTGTTTCATCTCGAGACCTTTTGCTTCCAAGCATGATTTTGTTACTCAAATGTTGCCGAGACCGTTGTCTATTGACTCTCCGGCCAGCCTCTTGACATCTCGAGTGTGTGTTCCGGATGTTACAATCACTTTGGGCGACTGCAAGTTTCTCTCTTCTCCGGTGGTTCTTGGCAATTCTGATATCGATCTTATTCTCGGGATGGACTGGCTCTCTAAGCATAAAGCTCAGCTTGATTGTGCAGCCAGGCAGATTCAACTGACGCATTCGTCTGAGGAGGTCATTGTCTTTGCTGCTCGAGATAATTCCATCCGGTTGTTTTCTCTCAATGAGAAGGGTGAATTGGATGCTATCTCTCAAATTCCTGTCGTTTGCGAATATCAAGACGTCTTTCCAGAAGAACTTCCAGGGATGCCTCCGCACCGGCCAGTTGAATTCGTTATTGAACTTGAGCCTGGCACGGAACCTGTGTGCAAACGTCCCTACAAGCTCGGCCCCGAAGAGTTGAAGGAGTTGAAGAAACAACTCGATGAGCAAGAAAGATTGGGTCTCATTCGGCCTAGTACTTCTCCGTGGGGTTGTGGTGTTCTTTTTGTGAAGAAGAAGGATGGATCGAGTTGACTTTGTGTTGATTACCGTCCAGTAAACAAGAAGACCATCAAGAACAAATACCCACTTCCCAACATCAATGAGTTGTTCGAACAACTCAAGGGTTCTCAAGTATTCTCCAAGCTTGATCTCCGTATGGGTTATCATCAGATTCGTATTCGTGAGCAAGATATTCCCAAGACGGCGTTCAGAACAAGCTTTGGTTCATATGAATACACCGTCATGTCTTTTGGTCTCGCCAACGCTCCTCCGACGTTCTCTCGCATGATGAACTTCATCTTCAACCCCTACACCAATGAATTCGTTTTGGTCTATCTCGACGACATTCTGGTTTTCTCGAAGAACAAGAAAGATCATGCCAAGCACTTGCGTTTGGTTCTTGACAAGCTCAGAGAACATCAGTTCTACGCCAAGTTCTCCAAGTGTGAATTTTGGCTCGATGAGGTTCTTTATCTTGGTCATATCATCTCTGCCAAGGGCATTTCCATGAATCCTGAGAAGGTGTCCGCAATTGTGAATTGGGAACCTCCTCAGAACATGAAGCAACTCCGCAGTTTTCTCGGTCTCGCAAGCTATTGCAGAAGATTCGTTGAAAACTTTTCTAAGATCGCCAAGCCTCTCTCAAATCTTCTTCAGAAGCACGTCAAGTATGTTTGGTCTCCGGAGTGTGATATTGCTTTCAACACTTTGAAAGAGAAATTGATCACTGCTCCAGTTCTGACTCCACCTGATGAAACCAAGCCGTACGAGGTCTTTTGTGATGCCTCTCTTCAAGGTCTCGGTGCTGTACTGATGCAAGAGAAGAAAGTTGTTGCTTATACCTCTCGCCAGTTGAAACCTAATGAGAAGAACTACCCCACTCATGATCTCGAGTTGGCGGCAGTTGTGCACGCTTTGTTGACTTGGAGACATCTTCTATTGGGAAGGAAAGTGGATATTTTCACTGATCACAAGAGTCTCAAGTACATCTTCACTCAGCCTAATCTCAACCTCAGGCAGACTCGATGGGTCGAAATGATTCAAGAGTACAATCCGAGTATCGAGTATACTCCAGGCAAGGCTAATGTGATTGCTGACGCTTTGAGCAGAAAAGCATATTGCAACAGTCTGATTCTCAAGCCTTATCAACCCGAGATTTGTGAAGCTTTCCGCAAACTGAATCTGCAAGTTGTTCCTCAAGGTTTCCTCTCTAACCTTCAAGTCTCTCCTACCTTAGAAGACCAGATTCGCCAAGCCCAACTTCTTGATGCTATGGTGAAGAAGGTGAAGATTGGTATTGCAAAGAGTCAGTCCAAGTACAAGTGCTACCGACTTGATGACAAGGACACTCTCTTTTTCGAGGATCGAATTGTTGTGCACAAAGGTGAACTCCGTAAGGTGATCATGAACGAGGCTCACAACTCTCTCCTCTCCATCCACCCTGGTAGTACGAAGATGTATCAGGACCTCAAGCAAGCTTATTGGTGGACTCGAATGAAGCGCGAGATCGCTCAATTCGTGAACAAATGTGATGTCTGCAGAAGAGTGAAGGCAGAACACCAAAGGCCAGCTGGTCTCCTCCAACCTCTTGCCATTCCAGAATGGAAGTTTGACCACATTGAAATGGACTTCGTGACTGGGTTTCCAAAGTCCAAGCGTGGCAATGATGCTATATTTGTCGTCATCAACAAGCTCACCAAAGTGGCTCATTTTCTGCCTATCAAAGAGTCAATCACTGCAGCTCAATTGGCGGAACTCTATACCTCTCGCATTGTCTCTCTGCACGGTATTCCTCAAGTGATATCTTCAGATCGTGGCAGCATCTTTACCTCCAAGTTTTGGGATTCTTTTCAGAAAGCCATGGGCACCAACATCCGCTTCAGCACAGCTTTCCATCCTCAAACAAGCGGTCAAGTCGAGCGTGTCAATCTGATTCTTGAAGATATGCTCAGGGCTTGTGTGATCTCCTTCGGCATGAAGTGGGAGGATTGTCTTCCTTATGCTGAATTCTCATACAACAACAGCTTTCAAGCAAGTTCGGGCAAGGCCCCCTTTGAAATTCTGTATGGCAGGAAGTGCCGTACCCCTCTCAACTGGTCTGAAACCGGTGAACGTCAGCTGCTGGGTAATGACTTAATCACAGAAGCAGAAGAGATGTGCAAAGTCATTCGTGATAACCTCAAAGCAGCCCAGTCCCGCCAGAAGAGCTACTATGATAGTAAGCACCGTGATCTGGTTTTCGAGATTGGAGATCATGTTTACCTCCGCGTCTCTCCCATGAAAGGTACTCGTTGCTTCGGTATCAAAGGGAAGCTTGCCCCTAGATACGTGGGACCTTTCAAGATTGTCAGCAAGAGAGGCGACCTCGCCTATCAACTCGAGCTTCCTTCAAACTTTGCAAATGTTCATGATGTGTTCCATGTCTCTCAGCTTCGAAAGTGCTTCAAGACTCCTGACCGCACCGTCAACTTCGAGGACATTGAGCTCCAAGAAGATCTCTCCTATCGTGAGCACCCAGTTGCTATTCTCGAAGAGACTGAACGCAAGACTCGCAACAAGTCAATCAAATTTCTCAAAGTCAAGTGGTCACACCATTCCGACCGTGAAGCTACCTGGGAACGCGAGGATCACCTCCGTTCTGAGTACCCGGAGTTCTTTCAGTCCTAGATCTCGGGACGAGATCTTTTCGTAGTGGTGGAGTGTTGTAACGCCCTAGATATACTTTCCATATTTGTATCCAACTCTTGCCGTCTCCGGCGCTAAGTTATATTTATTTCTCGGGTTTGGGTCTTTGTCTCCGTTTGTTGTTTTCTTTTTCGGGCATCTCTTATCATGTCATCACGTGCATTGCATTTGCATACATGTTCATCTCATGCATTCGAGCATTTTCCCCGTTGTCCGTTTTGCATTCCGGCGTTTCGTTCTCCTCCGGTGGTCATTTCTACCTTTCTTTCTTGTGTGGGGTTTAAACATTTCCGGATTGGACCGAGTCTTTCCAAGCGGCCTTGGTTTACTACCGGTAGACCGCCTGTCAAGTTTCGGGTCATTTGGACTTCGTTTGATACTCCAACGGTTAACCGAGGGACCGAAAAGGCCTCGTGTGTGTTGCAGCCCAACACCCCCCAAATTTGGCCCAAAACCCACCAAACTCTGCTCCACGTCCTAGAGCGTTCGATCACGATCGTGTGGGCGAAAACCGCACCTCATTTGGACTCTCCTAGCTCCCTCTATGCCTATATATACACCCCTCCGTTTTCGGATCTCTCCCTCTCCCCGAAACCCTAAAAAAACAGATCTCCTTCCTCCGCCGCCGACGGACGTGTCCGGCCCGCGCCGGACAGCGTCCGCTCCACCCAGCCGCCCGCCTCAGCCAACGCCGCCGCGCCACGTGTCCCGGACGGGCGCCCACAT
>NC_057800.1:465567470-465568383 GCF_018294505.1 Triticum aestivum
GGACGAGATCTTTTCGTAGTGGTGGAGTGTTGTAACGCCCTAGATATACTTTCCATATTTGTATCCAACTCTTGCCGTCTCCGGCGCTAAGTTATATTTATTTCTCGGGTTTGGGTCTTTGTCTCCGTGTGTTGTTTTCTTTTTCGGGCATCTCTTATCATGTCATCACGTGCATTGCATTTGCATACATGTTCATCTCATGCATTCGAGCATTTTCCCCGTTGTCCGTTTTGCATTCCGGCGTTTCGTTCTCCTCCGGTGGTCATTTCTACCTTTCTTTCTTGTGTGGGGTTTAAACATTTCCGGATTGGACCGAGTCTTGCCAAGCGGCCTTGGTTTACTACCGGTAGACCGCCTGTCAAGTTTCGGGTCATTTGGACTTCGTTTGATACTCCAACGGTTAACCGAGGGACCGAAAAGGCCTCGTGTGTGTTGCAGCCCAACACCCCCCAAATTTGGCCCAAAACCCACCAAACTCTGCTCCACGTCCTAGAGCGTTCGATCACGATAGTGTGGGCGAAAACCGCACCTCATTTGGACTCTCCTAGCTCCCTCTATGCCTATATATACACCCCTCCGTTTTCGGATCTCTCCCTCTCCCCGAAACCCTAAAAAAAACAGATCTCCTTCCTCCGCCGCCGACGGACGTGTCCGGCCCGCGCCGGACAGCGTCCGCTCCACCCAGCCGCCCGCCTCAGCCAACGCCGCCGCGCCACGTGTCCCGGACGGGCGCCCACATCGCCGCGGTCGCGCCGGCCCGCCCGAGCCCGCGGGGAGCCCGCCTCCTCGTCCGACCGGGCCACTCCCCTCCGCCGCGCCCCGCTTCTTCTCCCTCGTCGCCGGGCCACCGCCGCCTGCGTCGCCGGCGCCCCACCGCCGCCGCGCTCCGGTCGCCGCCCCCCGACCGGCTGCC
>NC_057800.1:465569082-465593497 GCF_018294505.1 Triticum aestivum
GACCCCGACCTCCCCGGCCTCTTCCCCGAGCTCCGGCGAGCTCCTGGGCCTCTCCGGCGCAACTCCGGCGAGCAGCTACAGTGTTTCCGGCGAACTCCGTAAACCGCGCCAGATCTGAGATCTAATCCTCTAGGTTGACTTTTCATCCCCGTAACCCTAATTTTTATGCGATGTTTGACTGCTCGTATCCCCGCAACCGTAGATCCGTTTTAGGCGTATGATATATCAAAATCTTCGCCTCGACATGTACATCAGTTCATTCCATTGCATCATTTGCATTTGAGGTCATCTTGATACCCAAAATGCTGTTAGAAGGAGGCTTCGTGAGTTAAATTGCAGAACCGTTAGTTCATCATGCACTTTTGTCATTTTTGCTATGTTTAATCCGTGCATGATATGCCTGTGCCCCTTTGGGATGTATTGTGAAGCATTTTGTCTTCTTTCCGGAGGTGCCACCCATGCATTTTTAGGATGTGTGTGTTGTCTTGTGCAAGCTTGCGAAGAGAGGTACCTGAGATTGCAGATTTCAGGGACTTAGTGATTTTCGCTGTCTGGGATATTTTAGTTCATGATGCTATATGTCCAGCTTGTTTCCTAGCGATCCGTGCCTCTTTTGAGGATGATCAGTAAGGGAGTTTTGATATTTATGTCATGCTCTATCCATCCATGTCTTTGTTGGCATTTGTGGAGTGCTCTAGGTTGACTCAATCGAGCTCAACTTTTGCTTCGTTGTTAATCCGGGCAGATCGTCAACTTGTTTGCGATTTAGCCGATGCTACCGTTAGTGTTCCATGCATGCTATGCCTTCGTTCTTGCCATGTGTAGCTAGCACTTTCTGCCTTCTTGCTGGTTATATGCTTTCCTTGCCATGACTTGCACCGTAGAGAGTGCATCGAGCTTGTTTACATGCCTTCGTGAGTTAAATTTCAGCATGTCTCAGTTTTCACTAAGTCTGAAAACTGATTGTGTTCGAGCGATGTTCGTGAGCTCGGTAGAGTATTTTGTGAACCCTTTTGGCCCCAGGTCACTTTGGGTGTTTTATTAAGCTTGATGAGTAGATCCATGCCATGTTCTTACTTGTCATGTTCAGGTTTTCTATCATGTTGTTTTGCTGCTCCGAAGAGAGCTTCGTGATCTGAAATTTCAGACTAGTGTTGATTTCACTAAGTCTGAAATCTGTTTTGCATTTGCGTTTTAGCCATGCTTGTTTGAACCTCTTAATGGATGAATTTGCCTATGGCTCAGTGCTAGTATTTTGTCAACCATCTTGTGTAAATCACTGCCATGTATTTTGTTTTCATGTTTGGTGGCTGTAGCATGTTCTTTTCGTTGCATTTAGATGCCTACTTGCTGTAAATCGCAGACCGGTGTCATATCTTAAAACGCTTGCCATTTCTAAACCGTAGCTCCGATTCCTATGATCTTTATATCGTTTTCAAGCGATTTCATCCCCTCTATCCAGTGGCACACTTGGTTTTCCAAGTTGATGCCAGGTTCATGCATTTCCTGTCATATCTTGCATTTTGCATCCCGCATCGCATCCCGCATAGCATATCGTCATTTCATCATATTGCTTGGTCTTGCCCGTGGTTGATTGTATCCTTGTTGCTTGTTTGTCTTGTTGGGTAGAGCCGGGAGATGAGTTCGCTACCGAGGAGCCCGTTGAGTTTGCTTGTGAGGATCCAGTCAACTCTGACAACTGTGCAGGCAAGATGATCATACCCTCGAAATCACTACTATCTTTGCTATGCTAGTTTGCTCGCTCTTTTGCTTTGCCACTGCTACGATGCCTACCTTTTGCTTGTCAGCCTCCCAATTGCCATGTTGAACCTCTAACCCACCATTGTCCTAGCAAACCATTGATTGGCTATGTTACCGCTTTGCTCAGCCCTTCTTATAGCGTTGTTAGTTGCAGGTGAAGATTGGAGCCGTTCCTTGTTGGAACATTTATATTCTTGTTGGGATATCATTATATTGCTATGTTATCTTAATGCATCTATATACTTGGCAAAGGGTGGAAGGCTCGGCCTCTCGCCTAGTGTTTTGTTCCACTCTTGTCGCCCTAGTTTCCGTCATATCGGTGTTATGTTCCCGGATTGTGCGTCCCTTACGCGGTTGGGCTATAATGGGAACCCCTTGATAGTTCGCCTTGATTAAAGCTTTTCCAGCAATGCCCAACATTGGTTTTACCATTTGCCACCTAGCCCCTTTTCCCTTGGGTTTCCGGAGCCCGAGGGTCATCTTATTCTAGCCCCCCACGGGCCAGTGCTCCTCTGAGTGTTGGTCCGAACTAGAGCCCTGTGCAGCGCCACCTCGGGGAAACTCAAGGTTTGGTTTTAGTTGTACGGATTGCTCATCTGAGTGTGCCCTGAGAAAGAGATATGTGCAGCTCATATCGGGATTTGTCGGCACATTCGGGCGGTGTTGCTGGACTTGTTTTAACCTGTCGAATCATCTTGTTGTACCAAGATACCGAGTCTGATCGGTGTGTCTTGGGTGGAGGTCTATTCCTTCGTTGACCGTGAGAGCTTGTTATGGGCTAAGTTGGGACCCCCCTGCAGGGATTGATCTTTCGAAAGCCGTGCCCACGGTTATGGGCGGATGGGAATTTGTTAATGTCCGGTTGTAGATGACTTGAACTAAACTTAATTAAAATGAATCAACCGTGTGTGTTACCGTGAGGGCCCCTTCTCGGCGGAGTCCAGGAAGTGGACACGGTGTTGGAGTTATGCTTGCGCAGGATGTTCCTTTAGCTTCTCGCTCGTGCTTCGCCTTCTCTTCTCGCTCTCTTTTGCGTATAAGTTAGCCACCACATATGCTAGTCGCTTGCTGCAGCTCCACATATATTTGCCTTATCCATTCCTATGAGCTTAAATAGTTTTGATCGCGTGGGTGTGAGATTGTTGAGTCCCTGTGGCTCACAGATACTACAACTCCAGATGCAGGTCCAGGTGATACTGCTCCAGTTGACGATTACGAGCTCAGGTGGGAGTTCGACGAGGACTCTCAGCGATACTACGTGTCCTTTCCAGATGATCAGTAGTGGGGCCTAGTTGGGGTTATCGATTCAGGACCTTGTCGCATGTTGGGGGTCTTTTTTATTTTGGCACCGTAGTCGGGCCATGAGTGATTTGTTTGATGGATGTTATTTATGTACTCTGATGTGACGTGGCGAGTGTAAGCCAACTATGTTATATCCCCCTTTTATTATATATTACATGGGATGTTGTAATGATTGCCTGACTTGCGACATTGCTTTCAATGCGGTTATGCCTCTAAGTCGTGCCTCGACACGTGGGAGCTATAGCCGCATCGAGGGCATTACACTGCCACATTCAGAGCCGTATGTATATTGCAAATTTTCTATGTGTACAATGCTCTGCAAGGAGCTACTCCAGCTAATTGCTCCTCATCATAAGACCTTAGCCTGATGTCCTACCCAAAGACTTCAAAGGTAGTCACAGGACAACCTTTCCGAGTTCTAACTTCCAAACCTATAACTTGGTTTGCTTGCCTGCTTCCTATCAGCACCAAAGACAAAGGTATTGCTCGTAAAAGTGATTTTCATCGTAGTACTCGCTCTAGCGTTAGGTTCAATGCAGCGTGTAAATACCTCTAGCCCTAGGGAAGGGGGCGTGCCATTCCCAATGGTGGAATTGCTTCTTGTCTACTTTCAATATGTATCTAGATCGAGACTTAGAGTCATCCAGATCGGTGTCACAGCTTGCATCGACGTAAATCTTTACGACGAACTCTTTTATCACCTCCATAACTGAGAAATATTTCTTTAGTCCTTTATGGATAATTTTGACTGATGTCCAGTGATCTACTCCTAGATCACTATTCTACATCCTTGCCAAAATCATGCTAAGGTATACAATAGGTCTGGTACACAGCATGGCATACTTTATAGAACCTATGGCTGAGGCATAGGGAATGACTTTTCATTCTCTTTCTATTTTCTGACGTGGTCGCGTTTTGAGTCTTTACTCAACTTCCCACCTTGTAACACAGGCAAGAACTCCTTCTTTGACTGTTCCATTTTGAACTACTTCAAAATCTTGTCAAGGTATGTACTTACTAAAAAAACTTATCAAGGTCTTGATCTATTTCTATAGATCTTGATGCTCAATATGTAAACAGCTTCACTGAGGTCTTTCTTTGAAAAACTCCTTTCAAAAACTCCTTTATGCTTTCCAGAAAATTCTACATCATTTCTGATCAACAATATGTCATTCACATATACTTATCATAAATGATGTAGTGCTCCCACTCACTTTCTTGTAAATACAGGCTTCACCACAAGTCTGTATAAAACTATATGCTTTGATCAACTCATCAAAGCGTATATTCCAACTCTGAGATGCTTGCACGAGTCCATAGATGGATCGCTGGAGCTTGCACACTTTGTTAGCACCTTTAGGATTGACAAAACCTTCTTGTTGTATCATATACAACTCTTCTTTAAGAAATCCATTAAGGAATGTAGTTTTGACATCCATTTGCCAGATTTCATAAAATGTGGCAATTGCTAACATGATTCGGACAGACTTTAAGCATCGGAGAAATCTCATTGTAGTCAACATCTTGAATTTGTCGAAAACTTTTTGCGACAATTCAAGCTTTGTAGATAGTTACACTACTATCAGCATTCATCTTCCTCTTGAAGATCCATTTATTCTCAATGGCTTGCCGATAAACGGGCAAGTCCACACTTTGTTCTCATACATGGATTCTATCTCAGATTTCATGGCATCAAGCCATTTTGCGGAATCTAGGCTCATCATCGCTTCCTCATAGTTCGTAGGTTCATCATGCTCAAATAACATGACCTCCAAAATAGGATTACCGTACCACTCTGGTGCGGATCTTACTCTAGTTGACCTACGAGGTTCGGTAGTAACTTGATCAGAAGTTTTCATGATCATCATCATTAGCTTCCTCACTAATTGGTGTAGGAATCACTGGAACTGATTTCTGTGATGAACTACTTTCCAATAAGGAAGAAGGTACAATTACCTCATCAAGTTCTACTTTCCTCCCACTCACTTCTTTCGAGAGAAACTCCTTCTCTAGAAATGATCCACTCTTAGCAACAAAGATCTTGCCTTTGGATCTATGATAGAAGGTGTACCCAACAGTTTCTTTTGGGTATCCTATGAAGACGCACTTCTCCGATTAGGGTTTGAGCTTATCAGGCTGAAACTTTTTCACATAAGCATCCCAACCCCAAACTTTAAGAAACGGCGGCTTAGGTTTCTTGCCAAACCATAGTTCATACAGTGTAGTCTCAATGGATTTAGATGGTGCCCTATTTAATGTGAATGCAGCTGTATATAATGCATAACCCCAAAACGATAGTGGTAGATCGTAAGAGACATCATAGATCGCACCATATCCAATAAAGTACGGTTACCACGTTCGGACACACCATTACGCTATGGTGTTCCAGGTGGCGTGAGTTGCGAAACTACTTCACATTGTTTTAAATGAAGGCCAAACTCGTAACTCAAATATTTGCCTCCGCAATCAGATCGTAGAAACTTTATTTTCTTGTTACGATGATTCTCTACTACACTCTGAAATTCTTTGAACTTTTCAAATGTTTCAGACTTGTGTTTCATTAAGTAGATTTACCCATATCTGCTCAAATCATCTGTGAAGGTCAGAAAATAATGATACCCACCACGAGCCTCAACACTCATCAGATCTCATACATCAGTATGTATTATTTCCAGTAAGTCAGTTGCTCACTCCATTGTCCCGAGAACGGAGTCTTAGTCATCTTGCCCATGAGGCATGGTTTGCAAGCATCAAGTGATTCCAAAAGCCCATCAGCATGGAGTTTCTTCATGCGCTTTACACCAATATGACCTAAATAGCAGTGCCACAAATATTTTGCACTTTCATTATCAACTTTGCATCTTTTGGCATCAATATTATGAATATGTGTATCACTATAATCAAGATTCAGTAAACCATTCATCTTGGGTGTACGACCTCACAAGGTATTATTCATGTAAACAAAATAACAATTATTCTTTGACTTAAATGAATAACCGTATTGCAATAAACATGATCCAATCATATTATGCTCAACGCAAACACAAAATAACATTTATGTTAGGTTCAACACTAATCCCGAAGGTAAAGGGAGTGTGTGATGGTGATCTTATCAACCTTGGAATCACTTCTGACACACATCATCACCTTGCCCTCACCTAGTCTCTGTTCATTTTATAACTCCTGTTTAAAGTTACTAATCATAGCAACTAAACCAGTATCAAATACCTAGGGGCTACAATGAATACTTGTAAAGTACACATCAATAACATGTATATCATATATAATTTTGTTCACTTTGTCATCCTTCTTATCTGCCAAGTATTTGGGGCAGTTCCGCTTCCAGTGACCATTTCCTTTGCAATAGAAGCACTCAGTTTTAGGCTTGGGTCTAGCTTTGGGCTTCTTCATGGGAGTGGAAAATTGCTTGCCATTCTTCTTTAAGTTCCCTTTCTTTCCCTTGCCCTTTTACTTTAAACTAGTGGTCTTGTCAACCATCAACACTTGATGCTTTTTTTGATTTCTACCTTCGCCGATTTCAGCATCACGAAGAGCTCGGGGAATCGTTTTCGTCATCCCTTGCATATTATAGTTCATCACAAAGTTCCAGTAACTTGGTGATAGTGACTAGAGAACTCTGTGAATCACTATCTTATCTGAAATATTAACTCCCACTTGATTCAAGCGATTGTAGTACTCAGACATTCTGAGCACATGCTCACTGGATGAGCTATTCTCCTCCATCTTGTAGGCAAAGTATTTTTCAGAGGTCTCATACCTCTTGACTCGGGCATGAGTCTGAAATACAAATTTCAGCTCTTGGAACATCTTATATGTTCCGTGGCGTTCAAAACTTTTTTGAAGTCCCGGTTCTAAGCCGTAAAGCATGGTGCACTAAACTATCAAGTAGTCATCATACCGAGCTTTGCCAAACGTTCATAACGTCTGCATCTGCTCCTCCAATAGGTCAGTCACCTAGCGGTGCATCAAGGACATAATTGTTTTGTGCAGCAATGAGGATAATCCTCAGATCACGGACCTAGTCCGCATCATTGCTACTATCATCTTTCAACATAGTTTTCTCTAGGAACATATCATAAATAAAACGATGAAGCTATACGCGAGCAATTTATCCACAACATAGATATGCAAATACTATCAGGACTAAGTTCATGATAAATTTAAGTTCAGTTAATCATATTACTTATGAACTCCCACTTAGATAGACATCCCTCTAATCATATATGTGATCACGTGATCCATATCAACTAAACCATGTCCGATCATCACGTGAGATGGAGTAGCTTTCAATGGTGAACATCACTATGTTGATCATATCTACTATATGATTCATGCTTGACCTTTCGGTCTCAGTTTTTCGAGGCCATATCTGCATATGCTAGGCTCATCAAGTTTAACCCGAGTATTCTGTGTGTGCAAAACTGGCTTGCACCCATTGTATGTGAACGTAGAGCTTATCACACCCGATCATCACGTGGTGTCTCGGCACGATGAACTGTCGCAACGGTGCATACTCAAGGAGAACACTTATACCTTGAAATTTTAGTAAGGGATCATCTCATAGTGCTACCGTCGTACTAAGCAAAATAGGATGCATAAAAGATAAACATCACATGAAATCAAAATGTTGTGACGCCCCAAGACCGGAGCTTCAGATGCCTTCCTTGATTTCCGAGTTTTCGTCGTGTGTTTTGTTTGGTTCGTTGCATTCATCATTGCATCATGTGCATTGCACCATCCTTGTTGTTTCCATGTGCATTTCCCCTACTTTTTTTGTTGTGTGCTCCATGTATGATCATGCATCATCACCTCCTCCTTTCTTCTTCTTTCTTTCGTTTTTTGCAAGTGACTTTTTCCCCTCCTCCATAAATGTTCATTTATTTTCCTGATAATCTTGCAGCATGCCTAAACCCTCTATGTCAAATTTCAAATCCTTTGGAGTTGTTTTGGTTAGGTTCAAAAATGCCTCAAGTTTGAATCATATTTAAACTTGTTTTATTTTTCTACCTCTAAAAATGTCCAAACCAATTTTATCAAATAGGGCATGAATTCAGGGTCATGAGGATATTTTTATATTTCTCATACACCTCTCCTTTTCCCCTGTGCTTTTCTCTTTATTTTTCTGCTTGAAGAAATTTAGAAAGAAAAGAAACAGCAGTAGCAGCTGCCAGACGGCCCTTCCCCGCGGCCTCTCTAGACCCATTCCTTCCTCACGGCCCACCTAGATCCAGCCGGCTTCTAAGCCTGAGGCCCAGCCCACGCCGGCTCTAACCCTAGAGAAACACTAGGCCCGACCGAAACCCCTCTCTTTTCCCTCGATCCCTTCCCTCGTCTCCCTCGCGCTGCCAGAGATAGCGAGTGCTCCTTGCTCGAACTCCCCGATCCCCATCTCTTCCTCCTCTCGCTCTCCTCGCAACACACCAGGGAGAAGCCCCGCTCCCTCCTTCCGTTGCCTCTGCTCGACCCCGAGCGCCTGAGGCGTTTGTCCTGCTGGCCTCCTCTGAGCACCACCTTTTGCCGGTCTCCTCTGCCCGCGAGGTTTGCTGCCAGTGAACCTGGTCTCCATGGCGCCTCCTTGTCGACAAGCCGTCCAGGTCCCGATGCCCCTTCACCATCAACGACCAGCGCCATCACCCGCTACTTCCTGCGTTGAGGAGCCCCGCCGCGCCAAGTCCCTGTGCCCGCGCCACCTTCCCCGAGCGCCTCCCATAGTGCCCTCATTCCCGAGCACGGCGACTTCCACCGCCCAGGGCCCCGGCTTCCTCTCCGTCCTGGTCTCCTTCGCCGCACCCGGCGAGCGCGATGCGGGAGCATCGCCTGCATCGCTGCTGCCATCTCGAACCTCTCCTGCCATGGCCCTCCTCGCGCCGCCATTGCTGTAGTGCACTAGCTCGGACCCCACCTTCGAACCGAGGCCTTTGTTCCACTTCTTTTGAGTTCATGCCAAGTCTTGCGAGACCGAGGCCTCTTTGCGCATGACTGCCATTATGTTCCGTTTCATCTTTGTCAAGTACCCATGGACGCCAAGTACAACAATGCCGATGCCCCTCAAGTTCGACTACACAGAAACGCCAAGTACCCCTACGTGCAAAGATGCCAAGACCATTTCAGGATTCATCAAGTACCGCTACCGATGACTTGAACCCCTACGAAAACGTGTTCCACTACCGTCGCCGAGATTGCGAGAACTTCTACCAACGACCTTGGAGCGCGAACGACGACCACCGTCGAAGACCCATGTAACGCATGCGTCAAGTACCTCTACGGAATACCTGAACACCTACGGACGTGTACGACTACCGTTACCCGAAGAACCGTGGTTCACAAGCGTCGTGATGACTACCGTTGAACGTGGATTCGTCAAGTTCCTCGATGACCATGTACCACTACCGCTTCGCGAACAAAAACGACTACTTCCTCACTGAGATGTGTACCACTACTTCCACTACTGTCGCGAGAACGTCTACTTCCACTACTTCCTCTACGCCGACTTGATCCGTTCCGAAAATGCACGCTTCAAAGGTATAACCACCGAGACGACGCCCGTGAACGAATGTTGTGTGTTGTATGAAATGCTCGCGTTTGCACCATGCCCGACATGTTTCTTGCATGTTCCCCGTTGCCATACCGTCGTCTCGTGGGACACCCGGTTACCGGGATCACCCCACCATCTTTTGACACGCTTCCGTCACTTTTTCTTTTGCCCCGGTATCTCCATGAGCTACCGGAACCAATATGTTGCCGTGGCATCATTTTCAGATTCGTCGCCGTGGCACCCTTTCTATCCACCACGGTGACAAATGCTTCATAATGCTCTTATCAACATTTTCATTAAAATTGCATAAACTTGCATATGTCATCCGCATCATGATAACAACTTCAAGAATGTTTAAATTGTTGCTTGCTTCAATTGCTAAATGCATATGAGGTTTTACCGGAATTGTTACTTGTTGTTCCGGCCTCATTTAAACTTGCCTAGTTAGGTAGTTTTATTATGCTTCACCTCTTGCCATGTTAATCAACATTTAATATTGTTGAGTACTTAAACGGGAGAGAACTAAATAAGTCACGTGGCATTTCGTCAATATGCAACTTGTTGCATATTGAGCTCCACTTAATTTGTTGTATTGTTTGTGCATATTGCCATGCCATGCTTATTTAAATCGGACATGCATCATACTTGGTTGTGCATTTTTCCATGATTATGTGATGGTTGTTTACCATGTTGTTTGCTTCTTTCCGGTGATGCTTCTTCGGGTTAGGTCCGATAACGTCGCGTTTGTGAGGGTCTGTTCGACTTCGTCCGTTTGTTTTCTTCATGGACTCGCTCTTCTTCCTTGCGGGATCTCAGGCAAGATGGCCATACCCTCGAAATCACTTCTATCTTTGCTTGCTAGTTGTTCGCTCTATTGCTATGTCGCGATACCTACCACTTGCTATATCATGCCTCCCATATTGCCATGTCAAGCCTCTAACCCTCCTTTCCTAGCAAATAGTTGTTTGGCTATGTTACCGCTTTGCTCGGCCCCTCTTATAGCATTGCTAGTTGCAGGTGAAGATGAAGTTTGTTCCATGTTGGAACATGGATATTGTTGGGATATCATTATTATATCTTATTTACTTTAATGCACCTATATACTTGGTAAAGGGTGGAAGGCTTGGCCTTATGCCTGGTGTTTTGTTCCACTCTTGCCGCCCTAGTTTCCGTCATACCAGTGTTATGTTCCTTAAATTTGTGTTTCTTACGCGGTTGGGTGTTATGGGAACCCCTTGACAGTTTGCTTTGAATAAAACTCCTCCAACAAGGCCCAACCTTGGTTTTACATTTGCCTAACAACCTAGCCTTTTTCCCTTGGGTTTCCGGAGCCCGAGGGTCATCTTTATTTTTAAACCCCCCTGGGCCAGTGCTCCTCTGAGTGTTGGTCCGAAATGGGCAGCCTGCGAGTCCACCACGGGGCAACTCAAGGTTTGGTTTTACTCGTAGCTTGACCTATCCGGTGTGCCCTGAGAACGAGTACGTGCGACTCCTATCGGGATTTGTCGGCACATCAGGCGGCTTTGCTGGTCTTGTTTTACCATTGTCGAAATGTCTTGTAACCGGGATTCCGAGTCTGATCGGGTCTTCCTGGGAGAAGGGATATCCATCGTTGACCGTGAGAGCTTGTGATGGACTAAATTGGGACACCCCTGCGGGGTTTTGAACTTTCGAAAGTCGTGCCCGCGGTTATGGGCAGATGGGAATTTGTTAATGTCCGGTTGTAGAGAACTTGACACTTAACTTAATTAAAATGCATCAACTGCGTGTGTAGCCGTGATGGTTTCTTCTTGGCGGAGTCCGGGAAGTGAACACGGTTCTTGTGTTATGCTTGAACGTAAGTAGTTTCAGGATCACTTCTTGATCACTTCTAGTTCACAACCGTTGCATTGCTTCTCTTCTCGCTCTTATTTGCGTAAGTTAGCCACCATATATGCTTAGTGCTTGCTGCAGCTCCACCTCACTACCCCTTTCCTACCCATAAGCTTAAATAGTCTTGATCTCATGGGTGTGAGATTGCTGAGTCCTCGTGGCTCACAGATACTTCCAAACAGTTGCAGGTGCCAATGAAACCAGTGCAGGTGACGCAACCCAGCTCAAGTGGGAGCTCGATGAAGATCTTGTTTGTTGTGTTATGTCTTTTCCGGTTGATCAGTAGTGGATCCCAGTTGGGACGATCGGGGATCTAGCATTTGGGGTTGTCTTCTTTTACTTTGGTTCCGTAGTCGGACCTTGATTGTATTCTGGATGATGTATGTATAACTTGTATTTGCGTGAAGTGGCGATTGTAAGCCAACTCTTTATCCCTTTCTTATTCAGTACATGGGATGTGTAAAGATTACCCCTCTTGCGACATGCCTACTATGCGGCTATGCCTCTAAGTCATGATCCGACACGTGGGAGATATAGTCGCATCGTGGGTGTTACAAATATGTGCCATGATATGGCCATCATCATCTTGTGCCTTTGATCTCCATCTCCAAAGTATTGTCATGATCTCCATCGTCACCGGCATGACACCATGATCTCCATCATCTTGATCTTTATCAACGTTTCGTCACATGGTCGTCTCACCAACTATTGCTTTTGCAACTATTGCTATCGCATAGCGATAAAGTAAAGCAATTACATGGTGCTTGCATCTTATGCAATAAAGAGACAACCATAAGGCTCCTGCCAGTTGCCGATAACTTTAACAAAACATCATCATCTTATACAACAATTTATATCTCATCACGTATTGAGCATATCACATCACAACATACCCTGCAAAAACAAGTTAGACGTCCTCTACTTTGTTGTTGCAAGTTTTACGTGGCTGCTATGGGCTAAACAAGAACTGTTCTTACCTACGGCATAAAAACCACAATGTGGTATAGTGATTGCTTTTTGATCTTGTTCATTGAATCCAGTTCAACTAAAGTTGGAGAAACAGACACCCACTAGCTACCTGTGTGCGAAGCACGTCGGTAGAACCAGTCTCGCGTAAGCGTACGGGTAATGTTGGTCTGAGCCGCTTCATCCAACAATACCGCTGAATCAAGAATCAACTAGTGACTGCAAGCAATATGTATATACCCACGCCCACAAATCCTTTGTGTTCTACTCGTGCACATAACATCTACGCATAGACCTGGCTCGGATGCCACTGTGGGGAACACAATAATTTCAAAAAAAATCTACGCACGCGCAAGATCTATCTAGGAGATGCATAGCAACGAGAGGGAAGAGTGTTGACCACGTACCCTCTTAGACCGTAAGCGGAAGCGTTATGACAACATGGTTGATGTAGTCGAACGTCTTCACGGTCCAACCGATCCTAGCACCGAAGATACGACACCTCTGCGATCTTCACACGTTCAGCTCGGTGATGTCTCGTGAATTCTAGATCTAGCTGAGTGTCGAGGGAGAGTTTTTTCAGCACGACGGTGTGATGATGGTGATGATGAAGGTACCGGCGCAAGGCTTCGCCTAAGTACTGCAACGATATGACCGAGGTGGATTATGGTGGAGGGGGGCACCGCACACGGCCAAACAATGTCAACTTGTGTGTTCTAGGGTGCCCCCTGCCCCTGTATATAAAGGAGCAAGGGGGAGGCCGGGCGGCCCTTTGGGCGCCCAAGGAGGGGAGGAATCCTCCTAGTAGGAGTAGGATTCATCCTTTCCTAGTCCTACTAGGAGGGGGAAGGATGGAGTGGGAGAGGGGAAGGAAAAAGGGGGGCGCCGCCCCCTCCTAGTCCAATTCGGACCCAAGGGGGAGGGGGCGCGCGGCCTGCCCTGGCCGCCCCTCTCTCTCTCCACTAAGGCCCATCTAGGCCCATTAGTTCCCGGGGGGTTCTGATAACCCTCTGGCACTCTAGTTTATCCGAAACCACCCGGAACACTTCCGGTGTCCGAATATAGCCTTCCAATATATCAATCTTTATGTCTCGACCATTTTGAGACTCCTTGTCATGTCTGTGACATCCGGGACTCTGAACTACCTTCGGTACATCAAAACACATAAACTCATAATATCGATCGTCATCAAACGTTAAGCGTGCAGACCCTACGGGTTCGAGAACTATGTAGACATGACCGAGACTCATCTCCGATCAATAACCAATAGCGGAACCTGGATGCTCATATTGGTTCCTACATATTCTACGAAGATCTTCATCGGTCAAACCGCATAACAACATACGTTGTTCCCTTTGTCATCGGTATGTTACTTGCCCAAGATTCGATTGTCGGTATCTCAATACCTAGTTCAATCTCGTTACCGGCAAGTCTCTTTACTCATTCTGTAATGCTACATCCCTTAACTAACTCATTAGTTACATTGCTTGCAAGGCTTATAGTGATGTGCATTATCGAGAGGGCCCAGAGATACCTCTCCGATAGACAGGGTGACAAATCCTAATCTCGATCTATGCCAACTCAACAAACACCATCGAGCACACCTGTACAACATCTTTATAGTCACCCAGTTACGTTGTGACGTTTGATAGCACACTAAGTGTTCCTCCGGTATTCGAGAGTTGCATAATCTCATAGTCATAGGAACATGTATATGTTATGGAGAAAGCAATAGCAACAAACTAAACAATCATCGTGCTAAGCTAATGGATGGGTCAAGTCAATCACATCATTCTCTAATGATGTGATCCCGTTTATCAAATGACAACTCTTTGTCCATGGCTAGGAAACTTAACCATCTTTGATTAACGAGCTAGTCAAGTAGAGGCATACTAGTGACACTCTGTTTGTCTATGTATTCACATATGTACTAAGTTTCCGGTTAATACAATTCTAGCATGAATAATAAACATTTATCATGATATAAGAAAATATAAATAACAACTTTATTATTGCCTCTAGGGCATATTTCCTTCAAAAACCACTTGTCATTTCCTTATACTCCTTGTTGGGTTCGACACTCTTACTTACCGAAAGGACTAGGATTGATCCCCTACACTTGTGGGTCATCAGCAAGCCAAGGGCACTCTACAGCACCTTGTCGAAGGGACAACACCCTAGACATGGTCTGGCAGCCCCTGGCATACCGCGTGTGCTAGTGCACGCGGTGAACGCGTAACAATAGGGTGTTCGACAGGCGGTCGGCGCGTTGTGAGCGTCGAGGACCCTCCGCCGCCACCTGTTCGCCCTCCTCATGCCAACGCAGCTCGTCCATGCCACTCAGCAGCCACCTTGCCCTCCTCTACAGCTCCCCAACGCCGACATCCTACACGGCAGACACAAGCACAGAGAGCATAGTGCGCGCGCATGAACGAAATATCCCACCCTACGCCCTACATCTTGTCTGTGTCCCTCAACTATGCTTGGTGGCGTCCTCTTGATCCTTCACGTCGAGCCCGATCCCCTCTCCACGGCCTCGAGCTCGGTCACCTTGCCGCTCTAGCCATCCACCACTCCTCTTCTGGCCACAAATTGAAGCTCTATCTAGTACGACAAGGCTGGGAGGGCTTCCTGCCACCGATCCTCGCCGGAGATGGCCGCAGATTCCCCTTGGCCTTCCACTCGCTCCGATGCTCTTCGACCTCGTTCTTCTCCTCCGTCATGATTGTTTGGTTCTCTTGAGCACGACAGTGCTCTTGCTCTGTCAGGATTCACGGAATTGACAAGTCCGACGAGCTCCGTCGCCCGCCGTCTATGGAGACGACTGTCCTGACACTGTCTTGTTAGGACCGAGAGTATATCAACCAGAGGGGGTGAATGGGAGATTCAAAATTCTTGCAAATGTTTAGAACTTGACCCAGACACAAGAGCGGAATTAAGGTTCGGTAGAAAAGGACTTATTCAAACTCGATATTGAGGATCATTTCCATTGAGATAGCGAGCAACAACAGATCGAGCGTAGGCTACCACAGGTTAGACAATCATAATGGTAATGCAATATGCAAACAGATACAATAACATGAGAGAGCACAAAGTATGAACTATGTGTTGGGAAACTTTCCATGGAAAAACAAAAAAATTCTACGCACACGCAATGATCTATCCATGGAGCTGCATAGCAACGAGGGGGAGAGTGTCTCTACGTCCCCTTGTAGATCGAAAGCGGAAGCGTTTGCGAACGCGGTTGCTGCAGTCGAACTTCTTCTAGCTCCGACCAATCAAGCACCGAACGCACGACACCTCCGAGTTCTGCACACGTTCAGCTCGGTGATGTCCCTCGTCTTCTTGATCTAGCAAGACGTCGAGGAAGTAGATGAGTTCTATCAGCACGACGGCGGGGTGACGGTGATGATGAAGTGATCCGTGCAGGGGGCTTCGCCTAAGCACCGCGAGAATATGACCGGGGGTGTAAACTGTGGAGGGGGCGCCACACACTGCTAACAATTGATGTTGTGTGTTCTAGGAGCCCCCCTCCCCACATATATATACGTGGGAGGGGAGAAGAGGCAGCCAGGGGGCACCCCAAGTAGGATTCGAATCCTACTTGGGGTTTTCCCAAGTGGCCCCCCCTTTCCTTTTCCCACCGGAGAAGAAAGGGAGGGGGAAGAAGAGAAGCAAGGGGGGCAAACCCCCTCTTCTCCTTCTCCTATTTGGCCACCTGCCATAGGAGGGGGCGCGCCACCCCTTGTGGGCTGGTGTGCTCCCCTCTCATGGCCCATATGGCCCATATATTCCCCCCGGGGGATCCGGTAATGTAGCACCCTCGATGCGACTATAGCTCCCACGTGTCGAGGCACGACTTAGAGACATAATCGTATTGAAGGCATATGTCGCAAGTTAGGCAATCTTCACAACATCCCATGTAATATGATAATAAAAGGGGAGATAACATAGTTGGCTTACACTCGCCACGTCAATCAAGTACATAAATAACATTACATCATTCAAACACTCATGGCCCGACTACGGCGCCAAAATAAAAGAGAACCCAACATGTGACACGGTCCCGATCACCCCCAACTGGGCACCACTACTGATCATCAGGAAAGGAAACATAGTAACGTTGAGAGTCCTCGTCGAACTCTCACTTGAGCTCAAGTGCGTCACCTGGAGCAGAATCATTAGGCCCTGCATCTGGGGTAATAGTAATCTGTGAGCCATAGGGACTCAGCAATCTCGCACCCTCGCGATCAAGACTATTTAAGCTTATAGGTAAGGCAAGGTAAAGTATATGGAGCTGCAGTAAGCGACTAGCAAATATGGTGGCTAACTTATTCGCAAAAGAGAGCGAGAAGAGGAGGCAAAGCGCGAGCGAGAAACTAGAGAGCAACCTGCGCAAACATTACTCCAACACCGTGTCCACTTCCCGGACCCCACCGAGAAGAGGCCATCACGGTAACACACTCAGTTGATTCATTTTAATTAAGTTAAGGTTCAAGTTATCTACAACCGGACATTAACAAATTCCCATCTGCCCATAACCGCGGGCACGGCTTTCGAAAGTTCAAATCCCTGCAGGGGAGTCCCAACTTAGCCCATGACAAGCTCTCACGGTCAACAAAGGAATAGACCTCCTCCCAAGACGTTCCGATCAGACTCGGTATCTCAGTTCTTCAAGACACTTCGACAGGTTAAAACAAGACCAGCAACACCGCCCGAATGTGCCGACAAATCCCGATAGGAGCTGCACATATCTCTTTCTCAGGGCACACTCAGATTGTCCAAACTTCCGGTAGGCCAGCCCAGAGTTGCCCCTGGTAGCCACCGGCGGCTGACGAGGTGGACCAACACTCAGAGGAGCACTGGCCCGGGGGGGTTTAAAATAAGATGACCCTCGGGCTCCGGAAACCCAAGGGAAAAGAGGCTAGGTGGCAAATGGTAAAACCAAGGTTGGGCATTGCTGGAAAAGCTTTAATCAAGGCGAACTATCAAGGGGTTCCCATTATAACCCAACTGCGTAAGGAACGCAAAATCCGGGAACATAACACCGATATGATGGAAACTAGGGCGGCAAGAGTGGAACAAAACACTAGGCGAGAGGCACGGATCACTAGGAAACAACATGAACATATGGCCATATGAGATAAACAGCTCAAGGACTTAGTGGAAATGCTAAGTCCCTGAAATCAGCACTAACAAGTGCACCACTTTGCAAGCTTGTACTAGTCACCACACACATCACAAAAATACATGGGTTGCACCTCTGGAAATATGGCAAAACCCTTAACAAAACATATGTAGAACTCAGGGGCATATCATGCACACATAAATCATGGCAAAAAAGACAAAGCTAAATAGAGTAGCAGATCTGACAATTATCTCAAGTAGCCCTCTTCTAACAGCATTTCGGGCATCAAGATGAACTCAAATGAAAATGATACAATGGAATGAAATGATGTACTCTCTGACATGAACATATTGATATGCTATATGCCAAAAACGGAGCTACGGATGCAAAGTTACAAGGCCATGAACAGGAGCACATGGATCTGTGATTCCGAGGACTTAGTAGAAATTCAACCTCCGGATCTAGGGTTTGACCCGGGCACGCAAAACGAGGTGGCGGCGCTGCTCGCCGGAGTTGACGAGGACGGCGGCCGGCAAGGGCGAGGTCGCCGGATCTGGCGCTCCCGCGGCCGGATCTGGCCGGAGACGAGGCGGGGAGGCGGCGGAGCGGCCGAAGGGCGTCGAAGGCGGCGGAGCGCGGCGGTGGCCGCGGCGGCCCGGTGTGGCGGCGGGCGCGCCGGAGGGGAAGGGCGGCGAGGTGGCGGCACCGGCGTCGGGCTTCCGGGGCGGCGAGGCGATGGCCCAGGCAGCGGGGCGGAGGAAGAAGATACCCCGAGCGGCGGCGGCGGGACCCGGGCCGCGGGGGCTCTCCTCGGGCCCGGTGGGCCGCGGGCGGTGGCGGCGGCGACTTGCCACGTGGCAGGCATGGAGTGGACGGCGGCGATGTCTGGCGCGGTGCGGACAATGTCCGGCGCGCAGAGAGAGACGGGGAGCTAGGTTAGGGTGGATTTGATCCGGGATTTCGGGAGGGGATGCCTTTTTATAGGTAGAAGGAGCTAGGAGAGTCCAAATGAGGTGCAGTTTTCGGCCACGCGGTCGTGATCGAACGCTCTAGATGATGGAGAAGGCTTAGGTGGGTTTTGGGCCAAATTGGAGGGGTGTTGGGCTGCAACACCCACGAGGCCTTTTCGGTCCCTCGGTTAACCGTTGGAGTATCAACGAAGTCCAAATGATACGAAACTTGACAGACGGTCTACCGGTAGTAAACCAAGGCCGCATGGCAAGTCTCGGTACAATCCGGAGATGTTTAATCCCCACACACGAAATAAAGCTAGAAATGACCACCGGAGGAGAACGAAGCGCCGGAATGCAAAACGGACAACGGGGAAAATGCTCGAATGCATGAGATGAACACATATGCAAATGCAATGCACATGATGACATGATATGAGATGCATGACAACGACAACAACACACAGTGGCAAAAACCCGAACCCGAGAAAATAAATTAACTTAACGCCGGAAACGGCAAGGGTTGGAGTACAAATTGGGAAAGTTACATCCGGGGTGTTACAACACTCCACCACTACGAAAGGATCTCGTCCCGAGATCTAGGACTGAAAGAACGCCGGGTACTCAGAACGGAGGTGATCCTCGCGTTCCCAGGTAGCTTCACGGTCGGAATGGTGTGACCACTTGACTTTGAGAAATCTGATTGACTTATTGCGAGTCTTGTGTTCAGTCTCTTCAAGAATAGCAACTGGGTGCTCACGATAAGAGAGATCTTCTTGGAGCTCAATGTCCTCGAAGTTGATGGTGCGGTCAGGAGTCTTGAAGCACTTTCGAAGCTGAGAGACATGGAACACGTCGTGAACATTTGCAAAGTTTGAAGGAAGCTCGAGTTGATAGGCGAGGTCGCCTCTCTTGCTGACAATCTTGAAAGGTCCCACGTATCTAGGGGCAAGATTCCCTTTGATACCGAAGCAACGATTACCTTTCATAGGAGAGACGCGGAGGTAAACATGATCTCCGATCTCGAAAGCCAAATCACGGTGCTTACTGTCATAGTAGCTCTTCTGGCGGGATTGGGCTGCTTTGAGGTTATCACGAATGACTTTGCACATTTCCTTTGCCTCTGTGATTAAGTCATTACCCAAAAGCTGACATTCACCGGTTTCAGACCAGTAGAGAGGGGTACGGCACTTCCTGCCATACAGAATTTCAAATGGGGCCTTGCCCGAACTTGCTTGAAAACTGTTGTTGTAGGAGAATTCAGCATAAGGAAGACAGTCCTCCCACTTCATGCCGAAGGAGATCACACAAGCCCTGAGCATATCTTCAAGAATCTGGTTGACACGCTCGACTTGACCGCTAGTTTGAGGATGGAAAGCTGTGCTGAAGCGGATGTTGGTGCCCATGGCCTTCTGAAAAGAATCCCAAAACTTGGAGGTAAAGATGCTGCCACAGTCTGAAGAGATCACTTGTGGAATACCATGCAGAGAGACAATACGAGAGGTATAGAGTTCCGCCAATTGAGCTGCAGTGATCGACTCTTTGATAGGCAGAAAGTGAGCCACTTTAGTGAGTTTGTCGATGACAACGAATATAGCATCATTGCCACGCTTGGACTTTGGAAACCCAGTCACGAAGTCCATTTCAATGTGGTCAAACTTCCATTCTGGAATGGCAAGAGGTTGGAGGAGACCAGCTGGTCTTTGGTGTTCTGCCTTCACTCTTCTGCAGACATCACATTCATTCATGAACTGAGCAATCTCGCGCTTCATTCGAGTCCACCAATAAGCCTGCTTGAGGTCCTGATACATCTTCATGCTCCCAGGATGGATGGAGAGGAGAGAATTGTTGGCCTCGTTCATGATCACTTTACGGAGTTCACCTTTGGGTACAACAATATGATCCTCGAAGAAGAGAGTATCCTTGTCATCAAGGCGGTAACACTTATACTTGGGCTGACTCTTGGCAATCCCAATCTTCACCTTTTTCACCATAGCATCAACAAGCTGGGCTTGGCGAATCTGGTCTTCCAAGGTAGGAGAGACTTGAAGGTTGGCAAGGAAACCTTGAGGAACAACTTGCAGATTAAGTTTGTGGAAAGCTTCACAAAGCTCGGGTTGATAAGGCTTGAGAATAAGACTGTTGCAGTAAGCCTTTCTGCTCAAAGCGTCAGCAATCACATTGGCCTTGCCTGGAGTATACTCGATACTCGGATTATACTCTTGAATCATTTCGACCCATCGAGTTTGCCTGAGGTTGAGATTAGGCTGAGTGAAGATGTACTTGAGACTCTTGTGATCAGTGAAAATGTCCACTTTTCTTCCCAATAGAAGATGTCTCCAAGTCAAAAGAGCATGCACAACTGCCGCCAACTCGAGATCATGAGTGGGGTAGTTCTTCTCATTAGGCTTCAACTGGCGGGAGGTATAAGCAACAACTTTCTTCTCTTGCATCAATACTGCGCCAAGACCTTGGAGAGAGGCATCACAAAAGACCTCGTACGGCTTGGATTCATCAGGCGGAGTCAGAACTGGAGCAGTGATCAATTTCTCTTTCAAAGTGTTGAAAGCAATGTCACACTCCAGAGACCAAACGTACTTGATGTGCTTCTGAAGAAGATTTGAGAGAGGCTTCACGATCTTAGAAAAGTTTCCAATGAATCTTCGGCAATAGCTTGCGAGACCGAGGAAGCTACGGAGTTGCTTCATGTTCTGAGGAGGTTCCCAATTCACAATTGCAGACACCTTCTCAGGATTCACGGCAATGCCCTTGGCAGAGATGATATGACCAAGATAAAGAACCTCATCGAGCCAAAATTCACACTTGGAGAACTTGGCGTAGAACTGATGTCCCCTGAGCTTATCAAGAACCAAACGCAAGTGCTTGGCATGATCTTCCTTGTTCTTCGAGAAAACCAGAATGTCGTCGAGATAGACCAAAATGAAGTCATTGGTGTAGGCGTTGAAGATGAAGTTCATCATGCGAGAGAAAGTCGGAGGAGCGTTGACGAGGCCAAAAGACATGACATTGTATTCATATGAACCATAGCTTGTCCTGGAAGCCGTCTTGGGAATATCTTGCTCACGGATTCGAATCTGATGATAACCCATACGGAGATCAAGCTTGGAGAATACTTGGGCACCTTTGAGTTGTTCGAACAACTCATTGATGTTGGGAAGTGGGTATTTGTTCTTGATGGTCTTCTTGTTCAATGGACGGTAATCAACACAAAGTCGGTCCGTTCCATCCTTCTTCTTCACAAAAAGAACACCACAACCCCATGGAGAAGAACTAGGCCGGATAAGACCCATTTTCTCTTGAATATCGAGTTGCTTCTTCAGCTCCTTCAACTCTTCAGGTCCAAGCTTGTAAGGACGTTTGCACACAGGTTCCGTGCCGAGCTCAAGATCAATAACAAATTCAACTGGCCGGTGCGGAGGCATTCCTGGAAGCTCTTCTGGAAAGACGTCTTGATATTCGCAAACGACTGGAATTTGCGAGATAGCATCGAGTTCACCCTTCTCATTGAGAGAAAACAGACGGATGGTATTATCCCGAGCAGTAAAGACAATTACATCCTCAGACGAATGAGTCAATTAAATCTGCCTGGCTGCACAATCAAGCTGAGCCTTGTGCTTAGAAAGCCAATCCATTCCGAGAATAAGATAAATATCTGAGTTACCAAGAACCATTGGAGAAGTCAGAAACTTGAAATCACCCATCATGATAGAAATATTCGGAATCTCGTGGTTAGCGAGCAAACATTTACCCGGAGAGACAACTGCTAACGGTTTATGCATAACTTGGGAAGTCAACTCATGCTTAGATGCAAAAGGTTTCGAGATGAAGCAATGCGATGCACCAGTGTCAAAAAGAACTTTTGCAGGAACATCGTTAACAGGAAGGTTACCCATGATGACATCTGATGAATCCTCTGCCTGAGCTGCATTCATCAAGTTGACCTTGGCGTGCTTGGGGTTATGCTTGACCACAGCTGTACTTGCCGATCTGACAGGAGGAGGAGGAGGAGGAAGACGCCTCTGATTGAAACACTTGTTGGCATAGTGACCCTTCTGTTGGCACTTGTTGCATGTGACCTCTGAAAGCGGACGGTGATACGGAGCACTCGATCTTGGAGCTTGAGACGAAGTCTTGTTCTGAAAGCCAGGGTTGGGTGGGTGGGAAGAACCACTGCCACCTTTGCTCTTCTGCTGATACGGCTAACGGAACGGAGGAGGAAGCCAATACTTCTGCTACTTGGTCACTTGAGTAGAGGAAGGAGTAACATCTCTGACTCGCTTCTTGGAAGCATCACACCTTAACTGAGCAGCCTCTTGCTTCAGTGCCATGTTGTAGAACTCATCGTACCTCAAGGGCTCAAAGAGAACAAGAGCGAGCTGGATTTCTTCTCTGAGACCACCCCTGAACTGGTATATCATGCTCTTCTCATCAGGTACATCCTGCTTGGCAAAACGGGCGAGCTTCTGAAACAACTTGTTGTAGTCATAGACAGACAAAGAGCCTTGCTTCAGGTTGCGGAATTCCTCACGCTTGCTTTCAACCACGCTCTAAGGGATGTGATGAGCTCGGAAATCTTGACGGAATTCATCCATTAATAGGTTCAAACAAGCATGGCAAAAATGCATATGGCAAACAGATCTCAGACTTAGTGAAATTAACACTTGTCTGAAATTTCAGATCAGGTAGCACACTTCGGAGCAACAAAACCACATGTTACATGACGTGAACATGGCAAAGTAAAGCATGGCATGGAGCTACTCAAAGAGCTTAACAAAAGTCCCTTAGTGACCTTGAGCCAAAAAGGACCAGAAAATACAATTGCAAGCATGTGAACATAGCAAAAACATAATCATTTTTCAGACTTAGTGAAAACTGACACATGCTGAAACATAACTCAAGTAGGCATGTTTACGAGCTCGATGCACTCAATACGGAGAAAGTCATGACAAGATAAGCATACACCCATCAAGAATACACAAAATGCAAGTTATACATGTCAACAACAATAGCATAGCATGCACGGATCAACTACAACATCATCGGCAAAATTGCAAACAAGTTGACAATCTGCCCAGATTCACAAAGTAGCAAAAGTAGAGCTCGATTGACTCAAGCTAGGGTGCTCCATAATTGCAAACAAAGACATGGATGGATAGAGCACTACAATATTAACAAAACATCCTTACTGATCATCCTCAAAATAGGCACGGATCATTAGGAAACAACATGAACATATGGCCATATGAGATAAATAGCTCAAGGACTTAGTGGAAATGCTAAGTCCCTGAAATCAGCACTAACAAGTGCACCACTTTGCAAGCTTGTACTAGTCACCACACACATCACAAAAATACATGGGTTGCACCTCTGGAAAGATGGCAAAACCCTTAACAAAACATATGTAGAGCTCAGGGGCATATCATGCACACATAAATCATGGCAAAAAAGACAAAAAGCTAAATAGAGTAGCAGATCTGACAATTATCTCAAGTAGCCCTCTTCTAACAGCATTTCGGGCACCAAGATGAACTCAAATGAAAATAATGCAATGGAATGAAATGATGTACTCTCTGAGATGAACATATTGATATGTTATATGCCAAAAACGGAGCTACGAATGCAAAGTTACGAGGCCATGAACAGGAGCACATGGATCTGTGATTCCGAGGACTTGGTAGAAATTCAACCTCCGGATCTAGGGTTTGATCCGGGCACGCAAAACGAGGCGGCAGCGCTGCTCGCCGGAGTTGATGAGGACGGCAGCCGGCGAGGGCGAGGTCTCCGGATCCGGCGCTCCCGCGGCCGGATCTGGCCGGAGACGAGGCGGGGAGGCGGCGGAGCGGCCGGAGGGCGTCGAAG
>NC_057800.1:465593923-465695682 GCF_018294505.1 Triticum aestivum
CGGCGTCGGGCTTCCGGGGCGGCGGGGCAATGGCCCAGGCAGCGGGGCGGAAGAAGAAGATGCCCCGGGCGGCGGCGACGGGACCCGGGCCGCGGGGGCTCTCCTCGGGCCCGGCGGGCCGCGGGCGGTGGCGGCGGCGACTTGCCACATGGCAGGCGTGGAGTGGACGGCGGCGATGTCCGGCGCGGTGTGGACAATGTCCGGCGCGCGGAGAGAGATGGGGAGCTAGGTTAGGGTGGATTTGATCTGGGATTTCGGGAGGGATGCCTTTTTATAGGTAGAAGGAGCTAGGAGAGTCCAAATAAGGTGCGGTTTTCGGCCACGTGATCGTGATCGAACGCTCTAGATGATGGAGAAGGATTAGGTGGGTTTTGGGCCAAATTGGAGGGGTGTTGGGCTGCAACACCCACGAGGCCTTTTCGGTCCCTCGGTTAACCGTTGGAGTATCAAACGAAGTCCAAATGATACGAAACTTGACAGGCGGTCTACCGGTAGTAAACCAAGGCCGCATGGAAAGTCTCGGTCCAATCCGGAAATGATTAATCCCCACACACGAAAGAAAGCTAGAAATGACCACCGGAGGAGAACGAAGCGCCGGAATGCAAAACGGACAATGGGGAAATGCTCGAATGCATGAGATGAACACGTATGCAAATGCAATGCACATGATGACATGATATGAGATGCATGACAACAACAACAACACATGGAGGCAAAAACCCGAACCCGAGAAAATAAATTAACTTAACGCCGGAAACGGCAAGGGTTGGAGTACAAATTAGGAAAGTTACATCCGGGTGTTACAGGTAACCCCTCTGGTACTCTGATAAATACCCGATACATTCTGGAACACTTCCGGTGTCCGAATACTATCGCCCTATGTATCACTCTTTACCTCTCGACCATTTCAAGACTCCTCTCATATCCGTGATCTCATCCGGGACTCCAAACAACATTCGGTCACCAAATCACATAAATCATATAATACAATATTGTCATCGAACGTTAAGCGTGCGGACCCTATGGGTTCGAGCACTATGTAGACATGACAGAGACACCTCTCTGGTCAATAACCAATAGCTGAACATGGATGCTCATATTGGCTCCTACATATTCTACGAAGATCTTTATCCGTCGAACCGTTATGACAACATACGTTATTCCCTTTATCTATATACCTAGTTACTTGCCTGAGATTTGATCATCGGTATCTGCATACCTAGTTCAATCTCGTTAGCGGCAAGTCTCTTTACTCGTTCCGTAATACATCATCCCATGACTAACTCATTAGTAATTTGCTTGTGAGTATTATTATGATGTGTATTACCGAGAGGGCCCAGAGATACCTCTCTGATACTCGGAGTGACAAATCCTAATCTTGATTCACGCCAACCCAACAAAACACCTTCGGAGATACCTGTAGAGCATCTTTATAATCACCCAGTTACGTTGTGACGTTTGATAGCACACAAGGCACTCCTCCGGTATTCGGGTGTTGCATGATCTCATAGTCAAAGGAATATGTATTTGACATGAAGAAAGCAATGCAATAAAACTGAATGATCATAATGCTAACCAATCGGATGGTTCTTGTCCATCACATCCTTCTCCTAATGATGTGATCCTGTTATCAAATGACAACTCATGTCTATGGTTAGGAAACCTTTATCATGAATAAGGAAATATAAAATAACAAATTTATTATTGCCTCTATGGCATATTTCCTTCACTATGAGGGAAACATACGAGAGATAACTATGATGGGGTGAATGAAAGATGGCACGGGGACGACACTCCAGATATGACAAGTGTGAAAGGAAATGAATGTACTGAACAGAATACACTGAGTATGAGAATGCATCAGGAAAAGTAACGAAAGATAACATATGCGAATGACAGATAAGATTGACACGAATGATATGCAACAATCATAAACAGATCATATAAACTATTGTCACAGAGCACGAAAGTAAACTGCTAAAAGTAATGTAATAAAGTAGATTGAACCAGTGGTGCTCGATGGCGACAGAGAGATTTGGTAGACCAGTTCGCCCTTCTGCCAAAGGACTATGTCTGGTTGGAGGGGTTGTGACTTAACCCGGAAGATAAACTCTCTTTGCCCTATTCTCCTTCAACTTAGAGCTGATCAGACTCTAGTTGATTTCACTCGTGGTAGATACTCACTACTGCAGGATGCTACTAACGCAACACTACGATCAGAGACCCTCTGACAAAACTATGTGTGATGCAATAATCGTAAACGATGGTGTAAAAAGACCTAAAAAAAGGTGCAAAACATTTGCGATGACGGATGCATCAAACATGATTCAGATTTTAGTTGTGTGTGCGACGCAGGGCATACGGTTTAGTTCAATTAACTATTTGCGATGAGGAGGAACAAAAGAAACGGGCAGCCAGATGAAGGTGTGTGCGATATACAGCATATGGTCCACTCGGATGAACTGTTTGTGATTAGGCAACACACAAAAAACGGTCATGCAGATCAAGGTGTGTGCGATATACGGCATGCGGTTCACTCAGATGAATTGTTTGTGTTGAGACAAGAGAACAGAAATGGTTCAATATAACAAGATGTGTGTGATACGTGGCAAACAGGTTTGTAATCAGAAATGTGTGCGAAGACCGATAATAACACAGACGATTGCTGCTAATAAGACGTGTGTGTTATGCGATGGGATTGCATACAGAACAACAACATATATATATACACACACTTATAAGGACATGGTTGCATAACCAAATTAAACATTCACTTACATAGGTGGCTACTACAAACATGTTTCCACACACGAAAGTAAACTATATATTACATGCATGATTAACTAGGATAAACGATCATCTGATCATCATCTACTTCTTGTGGCGCTTGCACTGGTTGTGGATCGATCCGGCCTCATCGGTCTCCGTAACAAGGCACTTTCTCATGTCAACGATCCGCTTGTGCATCTCGTAGCATGTGTACACGCTCCTGGCCGCAAAGGTGAGGTTCATCCAATTGCCGCATCCAGCACCCGTGCCAGGATACGGGACGTGTTCTGTTGGCATCCTGCTTCATATTTTTGTAGTACGGGACAATGATGGCCGAGGCAAGTTCAACCAGGGAGTCCTTCGTGCTGCCCCAGACCCTGTAGTGCTCACGGATTTCGACAAGGTTATGGCAGGCCAAGCCCGTAACCCTGAGTGCTTTTACATCATCGGTGATTTCCACCATGGCGAACTTGTAGTCGGTGCTGTTGACAAACCTATTGAAATGGTCGCAAGGCTCTGTGGCCATGCAATAGTGGTAGATGAGGACATGATGGCACACACACAGCTGGGCGACATCAACCTTCTGATCTATGTCGGGACGACCGATGGTGTACTGGAGGTTGATGCCGACCACCTTATACTTGTCTCGAGCAAGCAACTGCTCAACGTTGTTGATTTATTCGTCCACCACGGCTGGGTCGATGGTGTACACCACCGAGAGATCCATCTCACTCGTGTGGGTCTCCACTTTATGCTCGCCGAACTCCATTGGAGCGCTGCTAGACATCCACTCTCTATGTGTCGTCATGGGTGTGCTTGTTGTGTTGTGGGGCGCGATCAAAAGGTTGAAGAGACTAAGGTTATAATGGCCGTGGGAATTAAAGGGGAAGCCAGACGGCCAAGAATATCGGCAGGCCCTAATGGCAGTTCTAATTTGCAGCGCGTAACTCCATCGTGTTGCATGTAACTGCATCGACACGCGCGGCGCAACCGCATGCATATGGGGCCCCAACGTGATCGTGCGCACGCCCAACCACTGGCAGAGCACGCGTGGAGGGACGCGAGCAGAGCGCTCCACGGTCGCCTCAACGGCAAGCAGCCATATATATATATATATATGCATATAACAGTTGAACACGCAAGGAAAAGCTGTCCACAAGCCGAGCGCGCCGACGGACGCGAGCAGAGCGCGCCGCGGCGCCTAACAGCGAGCACAGCACGCTATGGCGCCTAATGGCGAGCAGAGCTTTCCGAGGGACGTACGCGAGCAGAGGTCGGCATAGTGATACATGGCAAATAAGACGAATTATGCGAGCGATGTCGGAGACATCAAGCACGAATCAGATTAGAGTTGCATGTGCGATACGTGGCATACAGTTGATCCATCGAGCTGTTTGTGATGGAATAAGCCGTGTGTGTTGCGGGCAAACGCTTGCTGGTATATAACCTTAAATTTAACCAAAAAAGTTTTAATGCATGTTAAAAAATTGTATAACTGGAAACTATGTTCAAATACGAATCCAACGATATAATATTTGGTGACATGCATTCGTATTTTATTCCTTAAATCCTACTTATAAACCAGGACGGGGTTATAGTAGGTAATTAAATTGCAAACATTTTTTTGTATTAACCGTATGTGTATGTGTCCTTTCGTCCTCCTCTCGCACGTCTTGTCGCCCCGCTTTCGCAGACGGCTTACGGCGCAAGCTTGCGCAGCGCGCGGGGGCGTTCTTTTGGTGAAACGGTGGTGCCAATGAATCGTCGGTGAGCCCGTTCCCGCGCAACCTCGTAGGTTCCCACGCAAGCTTCCCGCCCGACTCGGTGAAATCCCCCAAAATCCCAGTGCTTACTGTCCTGCTATATAAACCCTCACGGCCGGCGAGTCCTGCGTCGCATTCTCCCCTCCCTCCATGTAGCTTATCTCATCTGCTTCTCCCACAATCGCCAATGGCACTGGTCCATCGTCGTCGCTCAGCCACTCCGTTGCCACCAGAGGACAGCTCCAGCTGGGAGGCTACACCGCAGCGGCGGCGCAGTCCCCGGCGTAGTGTAGTGCGCGTGGCGTCCTTGTTGGGTGTGCGTGGAACACCCACCACATGCTCCGCCGCCGCTGCCCGTCGGCAGATGTTGTCAGCGCCATTGCCGCAACACTAACGTCGAAAGCCAGGGCCATCACCCACTTCCCTGCCACGGCCCGAGGGCGGGAGGTGGTCGTCGTGGCCGCCACCCCACTGTCGGCCATCACCTGCTCCGCCACCGCGGCTCGAAGGCGGGCGGTGGCCGTCGTGGCCGCTACCCCACTGCCGGCCATCACTCGCTCTACCACTACGGCCCAAAGGCGGGAGGTGGCCATTATGGCTGCCGCCCCATCGTCGGCTGCTATGGCCGCCAGCCCACCGTCGGCCACTGGGATCATCACCCGCTCTGCCACCGCCGCCCGAAGGAGGGAGGCGGGGGTGGAGGCCCGCACGTGCGTCAGGGACCTTGCGCGCTACATCGAGTTCCCATGGGAGGAGGAGGAGCGCCTCGTCGAGCACGCAAAGAGCCTAACTGCAGGCGTGGCCACAGCACATGCCGACGGATAGGTGAGGAATCGGGAGATCTACGAGCAGTCCGGCTGCTTCGAGAGGGGTCGTCTAGAGCGGCGGTGGGTGTTCGAGCTGGCGAGCGTCGCTGAACGTGCAGCAACGGCAGGCACTGTATTGCAGTTGTCCAGCTCGTCGGTAGGCTCCTGCTCCTCCTCTACCTCTTACTGAGCATGCTCGACAGAGGAGAGGCTGTCAGAAGTAGCACAAAGCCCCTCCATATTAGTAGTACTTAGGGGCTATTATTTTCAGTTCATCTGACTATAGATGTGGTGGAACTGTACAACGTACTTAAAATTAGCTAGTATATATAGTTGAGCTAGCTATTTCAGTACATGGTTGGCAAAAATTGGGGAAGAGTTTGGTCGGTTCAGCTGTCGAGTTGAACTGTTTGTATAAATTAAGAACGACTGCTTAATCTATGAATGAAATCTATGCTTAATTACTGAATTTTAGTTGCAAAAATTAGATAGTGCTAGTGATTTTTAGCTGCATATTTTCATAAATTGCAGTGTTACAAGGATTGACAAATGGAAATGTTACTAGATCAACAAATGTCAATCTTTCCAGTTTGACAAATGGCAACATACCCAATATGACAGATGCAAATCTTACCAAATTGTTTGTATGTGGTTGCACACGGGTCATCCAAAACAACCGTTTGCGTTGAAGGGCTGCACAAATCCTGCGCTGCGAATTTTCCCTCGACTTAAGGGGGAAGAACATAGCTCTCACTTTGCATAAGGGTGTTCTATCTAAAACGTTTGCGATCAAGAGCTGTAGAAATCCTACTCGGCACATTTTCTCTTCGCTTCTAGGGGGAGCTGTCGGTTTGCATACGGGTGTTCTAACTAAAACGTTTGCGATCAAGAGCTGCACAAATCCTGCTCGGCACATTTTCCCTTGGCTTTCTGGGAAGTTGTCGGTTTGCATACGGGTGTTCTAACTAAAACATTTTTGATGAGTGTTTTATATTTAAAAACTGTATTAAACTGCGGCTTGGGCGCCATTAATGGAGAGGATGCGAGCAAGGCGGGCGGCCATGGAAGTAATAGGGCTCGCTTCCCGGTGAGCCTGCGCGACGTACAGCTCGCATGCTTCCCGGTGAGCCTCCGCATTGGAGTACAGCTTGCACGCCTCCCGTTTAGTCAAGCACTCAAGCACCTGTCCGCCCGGCACCTCCTAGCCATTAAAAAGTGAGGCGTGGCGTCACATGAATGGTTAACAGAATGCACACAATTTAAATTATACAAAATGTTTGAGATGTTACAGTGGTAGCTATTTGTTTCAAAATGCCTTTGTTGGCTGTTATTCGAGTGCGCCTTCTATCAAAATGGACACGGAAAATACCAGAACATGTCGGGTGCCATTCCATGATAGCATGCCAAATTTCATGAATTTCAGATGAGTTTTGGATTTACTAGAATTTAAAAACAAAGTATCTCAATGTTTTGTCGGCAATCAACAGTGCCCTAGTGTTTGAAATTCATTCCCATTTCTTGCATGTGACCTAAGCATGCACCCAAGGACACAATTTTGATTTTTCAACCAATTTACATGCACCGGAGCATGTGCATGTAGTTCAAATTTGAATTATGCACATAAAACCCTAGAAAACCCAGTTAATGTATAAAAATGTCCAAAGAAACCGCGAAAAATTCCAAAATTTAACACAACGCTCTTGTTGTTCTCTGTTGACACTAGAAAAATTTTGAAAGCAATAAGAGGCAACGGATATCGTTTCATCCCCAAAGGTGGCATGTTCCCTATCGAAACCATCACGCTTGTTGTGAGAAGCTTATACCCAAACCTGCCCCAACTGGGACATTTTTTTTACCACGGCATGTTGATGCCACTCCATGATAGCATGCCAAGTTTCATGAATTTCAGACAAGTTTTGGATTTACTAGAATTTAAAAACTAGGTATCTCAATGTTTGCGTCCGAGTGACGGTGGCAGGGAGTTTGACATTCATTCCCATTTCTTACATGGGATCTAAGCATGCAACTAAGGACACGGATTTGATTTTTCAACCAATTTATATGCATTGGAGCATGTGCATGTAGTTCAAATTTGAATTATGCACATAAAATGCCTAGAAAACCCAGTTAATGTATAAAAATGTCCAAACGAACCCTGAAAATTTTCAAAATTTAACACAACACTCATGTTATTCTATGTTGACACTATAAAAATTTTGAAAGCAATAAGAGGCAATGGATATTGTTTCGTCCCCAAAGGTGGCACGTTCCCTACCGAAACCATCACGCTTGTTGTGAGAAGCTCTCGTTTGTGAGAAGCTTATATCCAAACCTACCCCAAATGGGATAATCTTTTTACCACGGCATGTTGATGCTGCTCCATGATAGCATCCCAAGTTTCATGAATTTCAGACGAGTTTTGGATTTACTAGAATTTAAAAACCAGGTATCTCAATGTTTGCGGCCCGGTGACGGTGGCAGGGTGTTTGACATTCATTCCCATTTCTTGCATGGGACATAAAGATGCAACCAAGGACACATATTTGATTTTTCAACCAATTTATATGCACTGGAGCATGTGCATGTAGTTCAAATTTGAATTATGCACATAAAATGCCTAGAAAACCTAGTTAATGTATAAAAATGTCCAAACGAACCCCAAAAAATTCCAAAACTTAACACAACACTCTTGTTGTTCTATGTTGACACTAGAAAAAATTTGAAAGCAATAAGAGGTAACGGATATCGTTTCCTCACCAAAGGTGGCATGTTCCATACCAAAACCATCACGCTTCTTGTGAGAAGCTCCGATTTGTGAGAAGCTTATACCAAAACATGTCCCAAATGGGACAAAAAATTTACCACGGCATGTTGATGCTACTCCATGATAGCATGCCAAGTTTCATGAATTTTAGACGAGTTTTGGATTTACTAGAATTTAAAAACCAGGTATCTCAATGTTTATGGCCGAGTGACGGTGGCAGGGTGTTTGACATTCAATCCCATTTCTTGCATGGGATCTAAGCATGCAACCAAGGACACAAATTTGATTTTTCAACCCGTTTATATGCACTGGAGCATGTGTGTGTAGTTCAAATTTGAATTATGCACCTAAAATGCCTACAAAACCAAGTTAATGTATAAAAACGTGCAAACGAACCCTAAATAATTCCAAACTTTTTGACGACACACCTATAGTTGCATGTTCACTGCAGATAAAAGTTCTGGCAATTCAAACACCATCATTTGCAGCTGTGACCCCATTATGTAATTCAAATCAAGACAAAAAATCAAGTACATCGCACACAGTTTATTATCACCAACCGTGTGAGATGCAGCATAAAATATCTTGGAGCACCATCAGAGTATAGTACGCATACGTCTTATGCGAGAAGGTGCGACCACTACAGTCTATAGCCCGCGTGTCAAGCACACTAGCTCGCTCCCCAAATATAATTTCACTGTTCAATCATTGTCGATGAAAGATGGGGACGTGGACTCGTGTTGTGAGGGCAACTTCGGCGGCCCACTCCGGCGAGAGCGCGGCCACAGCCTCGAGGCGCGTGCTAACAAGCTTCGTGAGGGCGACCGCAATCTGCGTTCGGGCGGCCAAGGTAGCCCAAACGGACGTTGTTGCTTCTCTGGCGGCAGCAGCAACATCTGTCTCGGGGATATCAACTGGCGAGAGCGGCACAACAGCTGTCCGTTCCGCAGTGGTGGCCTTAGCTCTGATGGAGGCCGCCCACGACCATGTCAAGGCCACCCACGCCCAGCTTGTGGTGGTCACCGCACAACTCAAACGGAGCTTCTCCGACAATGGTCGGCAACCCACGGCCGAAGAGTTGGCAATCGCCGAGAGCGTTCGAGCAGCCATCCATTCCTGCGCGGCATACCTTGCCACGACGGAGCCCGCCAAAGCCCATATCGCAACTGCCCACACCCAGCTCGTGCCGTCCTATTCCAAAGAGATGGCGGATGCGGATGGTGAGATGCTTGCTGAGTATGGTGCGATGGATGCCATGGATCCCCTTCCCCAGGAGACCGTCGGGCGTGATCTGGACATGGAGGCGGCGGAGGAGATCGACGAGCACCAGTTGTAGTAGTACTCTTTGTTTTGTTTAATTAAGAGCGTCGATCTTTAATTTGTTAGAGTAATGTTTAGGTCAGCTAGCTCTGTTTAATTGATGAACTTGCTTGATTAAGAAGTGTGGGTGTGCTATAGTCTCCTTTGTGTACCCAAATTATGCAGTGACGTGGATGACCACTGTAACCAGGGAAATTCGATCCAAAAAATTTGACGTTCAAACTCATCACACACGGGTTAACCTATCTGAATTGTTTGTGATGTTCACATATCGTACACAGTTTTGAACAAGGGACCATGTCTGATGACACTTTGAGCGCCAATTTTTTTTGCTGAAGCAATTCCGAATTTTCGGCTTCCGCAGAAATATCTACCTCCCCGCCTCTCTCCCTTACCAAAAGCCATATTTCCCCTGTTTCCGCCTTCCTTTCCAAGTTGAAACCTTCACCCCTTGCCTGCAGCGCCGCCTCCTCGCCGGCGACCCCCCTTGACGCTGCTCGGCCTCGTCTATCCAGGCAGGTAATCCACACCCGACCCCCATCCTCCTCCTCCTTCCACATCCCACATGCCCCGACCGCCGACGCGACACCTTCCACCCAAATCACCGACCCCTCCACCAAATAAGCACCACCCTAAGCCATGGTGCACGCAGTATAGCCAGGATCTCAAGGAGCATTTGGCAGCGGAGAAGAAAATCGCGGTCGCATGCATGGATGAGGTTGCGATGGCTGCCATTCATGCCGACCCCCAGATCTTGGAGGCGCACCTTGCCATCGAGGCCACCGTCGACACCTCGCGCGCCGACGACATGACGCTGTTGGCTGCTTTAAATGACAGTTCGTGGCATTTTCTCGAGCCCACCCTTTTAACCGTTTGGTTAATTAGTTGTCGTGTTCAGTTAACTGTTTGGTTCAATTCTACAAATGTGATGTTCAATTCCTCAGGGTGCAATTTTGTATTGTCTTCCATGTGAGAAATAAATTGAATTTTTCTTTAAAAAATACATGAGAAACAAATACAATTGCTATATTTCCAAGTTGTCAAGCATGCTTGGTTTGGTTAACTATCTGATCTTCTAGTATGTTATACATTGTGCAATGTGGTGCTCAGTTAACGTTTGGTTCATTTGTTATGGTGTTTAGGTAACTGCTTGGTTTAATTTTGCAATGGGATGTTCAATTGTTGTGGGTTCATTATGTTATTGTATACCATGTGAGAAATAAAACAAATTTGGCTATACTAAATACATGAGATACAAATATAATTGCTATATTTCCAAGTTGTTAAGCATGCTTGGTTTGGTTAACTGTCTGATCTTCTATTAGGAGTATATTATATTGTGCAATGTGGTGCTTAGTTAACGTTTGGTTCATTTGTTGTGGTGTTTAGTTAACTGTTTGGTTCAATTGTTGTGGGTGCATTCTGTTATTGTATACCAGGTGAGGAATACATTGAATTTGGTTGTACTAAATACATGAGAAACAAATACAATTGTGATATTTCCAAGTTGTTAAGCATGCTTGGTTTGGTTAACTGTCTGATCTTCTATTAGGAGTATGTTATATTGTGCAATGTGGTGCTCAATTAATGTTTGGTTCATTTGTTGTGGTCTTTAGTTAACTGCTCGGTTCAATTATGTGATGCAATGTCCAATTGTCGTTGGTAGAATTTTTTATTGTTGTGCATGTGAGGAATAAATCGAATTTGGCTACACTTAATACATGAGAAACATATACAAGTGTTATATTTCCTAATTATTGATCATGCTTGGTTTGGATAAATGGGTTTTCCATGTGGCTTGAATTAATCCGATGAATCTGCAATGTGCTTATTTTTCATCAACATATTTTACTGATAGCATGCGAACCCTCACTTAACCTGATGACTAACTACCTTATATGTGTTGCAGGGAAACAATGGGAAGCACTGAGGTTTACAATCGAGGTTTGCACATGCATGGTCCTTTGTCTAATAGCACATTATTGTGCAATTGCAGGAACCATTCTAATATTTAGGTTTTTAACAATTTGGTCTTGCACATGTAGGTCTTGCTGTCAGAGGTTTTGACCCACTGTTCGACCCTTTTTGCATATGGGAAAATGAGTTTTCCATGAATATCAGTCAAGTCAAGAAACTCGGGAAGATTGTTAGGATAAAGAAATTAGTGACAAAAAACAACAAGATCTTTGTCTGCACAATGAAGAAGACATCAGTTCACTATAGGATGGTACTAACTATTATACCTTGCCTTTTTTTATTTCTTTGCCCCACTTCCAATATAGAGAAGATATTTATGAACAACCTTGTTTTCAGACCTTTCCAAAGCAGTTCACTGATGATTACCTCTCAAACCACCTGTATGGTCAGGAAGCGAGGAAGGTATTCATACAACACCCACGGTTCAATATTGAAGTGTCCCTGAAGAGGACGAAGGATGGATGGTCAATCATCCACATGCACTGGCCTAAAGTTGCAAAGACCTTCAACGTCAATGAAGGCTCAATATTCGCCTTCTACTTCAGCAGTTTTCCAGATGAGATACATTTGTCTATGTATCGTCTATGATGCTAATTTCGAAAGGTTATTGATGTTGCATGTGAAACTTGGTGCCGGTGCAGTTGTGTAATGGGGTAGCTGAGTGCTGAAGCTATATGATGTTGTACTCTGATGTATTTCAATTACGAAAATGAAATATATTGTGTGCTTAATATGAAATATCAATTAGATTAATAAATGGATTATTAATAATAGGATAATTAGCCTGCTAATTGGGTTTTTTTCTATTGCAAACAATTATTGAGAAAACACCATGGGCGATGACCTCAGGCAACACACACAGTTTCTAGGAATAAACTGTGTTAGATTAATGAACAATCACACACGACACCCTCTTGAAAACTGTTTGCGTTAGGCCACCTGGAACAAATGTTTACCACATGAAAACCGTGTGTGATGGACAGCCTTTGCCACACAGTTTCTTCTATGCACCGTGTGTGATGCATTCAATAACACAAATGATAAAATTGTTAATACCGTGTGCAATGGAAACGTTATCACAAACTATTTAACGGGGAAATTTGTGTGTGATGTACCTACGAACAGAAACGTTTTCCTTGGAGTGACTGTGTGGGATGTATATACGAACGGAAACATTTAGCGGGGACTGAATATGTGGGATGTACTTACGAGCGGAAATGATTTCGCATGTATAATTGTATTTTTTATCACTACTTTATGTTTAACCATATTTGGTCGCTCGCCGGTCACACAAGACCTCATTTTGCCGAGCGTGTGTGCTAGGAGGGCATATCCCCGACAGTTTCTGGGACGTGTGGGAGGGACCCCCCTATCGCCCACACTCACTCGGCGACGGTTCCAAATGCCGTCGCGGAAATGGGTCAAAACCGTTTGTATAGCACCTCGATGTACTAGTGACTTATCGGCGATCTCCAAACCTTCGGCCGACCTTCGCGAACCACAATCACGCTTGGTTGCTGAAGATCTAGCTTGGTGAAGACAACAACTCTTCAACACTCGAGCCAACACCTATCCATCTAGAGAGTGCGCAGCTCTCAAGAGTAATAGGTACAAAAACTCTAACTCGGAACTACTATGATGCTCAACCACTATCTAAGTTTGGGCTCTTGATTTATCTCTCAGTGGATCTTAAACTCAAATCACTCGAAGAGGGGATGCTTAATCAATCTTCTCAGAAATCTTAAGCGGAGCAGCCAACAAACAATGTTGGAGCGGGGTGGCTATTTATAGCCGCATCCTTCCCTGAAGGGAAATGACCAAATTGTACATGTGGAGTAGCCAATGGCCGGACAAGGCGAGTCCAACGGTCGGAAATTGAGCACAATGGTAACATTACTTGCAGAGCAAGTAATGCTAACTCCTCAGTTTGAAAGATATCTCCTTTAGCACGAAGAACAACGTCTACTGCTGCCAGGTAAACATTCGAAGCGTAAAGAGATTTCTCTCGCATCTTTCATAGGTTTTGGGCTAAGCATCACAGAGGATCTAAGCTTTGAGAACCTATACCCCTCTTAATAGTATGGAGGTCCTAAGCTTTGAGAACTACGTCTTCACTTTGTCTTCGACTTCCATTCACTTCCGTCATTTTCCTTCAAACAAAATCTCCGAACCAGATGCTTTATGTCAGCAATAAATTTTTGAGGGGCTAACTCCTTCACATCAATCTTCTCGCCTATATCTCTTCAACAGATGTAGCTTATTCTTCTCTGCAACGCGGATATTCTTCGATGAAGTTCCTCGAACTTGACACCTGAGACAACATTCTCTTTAGTTCTGCATGGACTATTTCTCTCTATATGCACTAGCAAACAAATCAGTCCATGAATGTTTTCGTCAACAATCTCCAAAACACAGGAGGGCAAATATTGGACCAACACGTATGTCCACCTCCGCCCTCACCTCGGGTAGGTGTGTGTTCATCTCGTCGAGCTAAACCCACCCCCTCCTCCCCGGCAGTCGTCATGGCCTCCTCGCCAGAGAAACGCTGATGACAGAGTTATCGTCTTTGTTTCCCTCTCTCTCCCTCTCAAACCTGATAGCCGGTCCCACTCGTCAGTCTCTCTCTCCCTCGCCCGAAGCGCTACGAGTGGAGGTGTATTATGAGAATACGTCTTCGACATGGCCTCTTCTGGTATTTTTGATTTTTAGTTTAAATTCATATATTTGGCCCTAACTTTGACCAACAATATGTCCTAAACCATAAGTCCAAATGAGTTGATTCTTTTTGCACTAGTTTTGTTATGAGCTAATCTTTCTGCATGAAAAAGTTGAGAATTTTTCTTGCTGTAGATATTTTCTAGTCCAATAAAAGGCTTTATGTGACATTTTCTTTTTGCATTTTAAATGTTTTCAGAAGGTTCGGATTGCCTTGGAGAAGACCTGGAGTATTGTGACACTCCTCTGAACTAAGGCAAGCCACAACAAACATTTGCAAGGATGGCTTGCAATAACAATACTTTTACTTGAATTAAAATTCATTTTTATTGCATTTACTTTAATTCAAGTGGTATATGAATATTGTGCATATCATTTCATCCATGCTAAATCTTTGCAGTAGGATTTATGTCATCATGCTATTATGTGTAGTAGAGATAATGTTACATGATTATGCTCATGTTGATGCATCCATATTGGTTATTCATGATCCAAGCATTTCATTCCGCACTATGACTTGAATAATTTTAAATTCAAGTTAAATTTTCTGTTAACTCAACTTGAACAAGCTATTGATCGAGTCATGGTGCCACCGAATCGAGCTCACTAGTGCAACCACACTTGCCTGGGTGGGGATGCCCTAATTTGGTTTATTGTCATGCCTCTCACCGGTGCCTCCAACTAGGGAAGGCTATGTGCTCGCGCTGCCCTGGCCCGGTAGGCAGCCATAACCTTGTGTGTCCGTTGTTGTATGGTACCATTGTCCCGGTGTGGGACGTTATTTTGTTTTGGCCACGACGGTGGTCGGCCAAGAAGGTGGTGGATGTCACATGGTGACATCAGGGCCACCCAGGACTTAGCCCAAAGGGGGAGTTTGTCAGAGTGGCCGGGAGAGTGTCACACAATAGATTGGTTTTGTCAGAATGTTGCTGGTCCACCCGAATGGGAGTGCAAGGCCATGAATTCCGTGGTGTGGGTACAATGTACTAACCTCTGTAGAGTGTATAATCTATCGATAGCCGCGTCCTTGGTTATGGACACAATTCATACTAGGTCACACCATGGGCCAACAGAAATAACTAATATGCACACTAAAACTTTGAAATGGCACATGATGAAAAGCGTGGTCTCGTAATGGCCACTATGATGGTTTCGGAAGTGATCTGGAGGTGATCACAATGGTGAGTGGATCGTACGGGTTCAGAGGTAACCCGAGATGGTAAGTTGGTCCGAGGGACCGAGGTCATTGCGCCACATGCACTTCATGTATGCTTCATCATGTTCACACACTTAAACCTGATTAAATGTCTTGTTATTGTTTGTCATATTTGCTTTGATTGTTGTGAGCTTGTGAGTACATTTAAAGTACTCACCTGGCGTGTCATGCCAGTTTCAGGAGATGTTGTACCAGGAATTGGCATTGTTACAGTCGATGCAATCTAGGTCGTCTCCCGGCAGTGTCCCTGTGAGATGGAGTTCCGCTATGTCGTCTTTCCACTGCCGCGTAGCTGTTTTGACGAGGCTCCTGCCATGACGACTAAATAACGTACACAAGTTCAGCTGCACCGTGTGTGTCGCTTGGCCTCACTTCATTATGTAACCTTCGAGCTTATGCTTCCACAAGAGATCAATAAAGCGGTTGTTTTCTGTATCAAGTTGTTGTGTATTGCTAGAAGACTTGATCTCTGGGCTGGCAATGCAAGGTAAACCGGTTGCTCTGAGCCGGGGTACCACAAAGCAAGATCAATAATTTCATATTTACTAGGCAATTCTTTATCATGAGGTTTTCTACGAGATTTAGAGAAATTAAACTCATGAGATACATCACCAAAGTTAACAATGACAATTTATTTATTGCAATCAATCTTAGCATTAACTTTATTCAAGAAAGGTCTACCAAATATAATGGGACAAAAATCATCTCGTGGAGAACCAAGAACTAGAAAATCAGTAGGGTATTTTATTTTTCCACACAATACTTCAACATCTCTAACAATCCCAAGTGGTGAAATAGTATCTCTATTCACAAGTTTAATAGTAATATCAATGTCTTCTATCTCAATACACTATTGCAGGATGCTGCTAACGCGACACTACGATCAGAGACCTTTTGACGAAACTGTGTGCGATGCGATAATCGCAAATGATGGTGTAAAAGCCCGTCAAAAAAGGTGCAAAATGTTTGCGATGACGGATGCATCAAACATGGTTCTGATTTTAGTTGTGTGTGCGATGCAGGGCATACGGTTCAGTTCAATGAATTGTTTGCGATGAGGAAGAAGAACAGAAACGGGCAGCCAGATGAAGGCATGTGCGATATACGGCATACAGTTCCCTCGGATTAACTGTTTGTGATGAGGAGGAACAAGAGAAATGGGCAACTAGATAAAGTTGTCTGCGATTGAGAGCATACGCTTCAGAAGGATTAACTGTTTGCGATTAGGCAATAGAACAGAAACGGTTAGCTAGATCAAAGTGTCTGCGATTGATGGCATACACTTCACACGGATGAACTATTTGCGATTAGCCACAACAAACAGAAATAGTTAGATAGATCAACGTGTGTGTGCGCTAGACGGACACACATTCTAATTAAAAGAAGCGTGTGCGATGGTAATAACTAGTGCACACGGTTGTTGGAACAAGATGTGTGCTGACATTGCCTATTGCGGTGCACCCTATGGTGCAAACGCCACGTACGCGGCCGAGAAAGCGTGCCCACGTTACGCCATCCGGGAATAGTGCCACACTTAGAAATTATAGAATTGTCAATAAATTTTGAGCCTGCGTCCTGTCACATTCCAAATTACTACCACGCTATATTTAATTGAAACCTATTCACACCGATCAAAACCTAAATGGTTTCCCACTTAGGAGTGTATTAGTACTCGGTTATAAATACTACTACTCCAAGATGACTGCACATTCCTCCTCAACTCCTCATCCACAAAAACAAACAAGTCATTCATCATCGTTCCCTTGCATCTGCCATGGCCAGCGTGAGTTCTGGGTCGAGAGATTGCCACCAGGGAGAGGCGAGCATGGAAGCGGAAGAACGGGAGATGTCCTGCATCACCGCGAAAGCAGCCGACATGTCCCGTCGCGTGGCCGTAGCAGCATAGAGGTCCCACAGTGCCGCCTAAGAAGCACAGAGGTCCCGCCGCACCGTCGATGCAGCAGACTGGTTTGGCCGCACCGTGGAAGTGGCGGAGATGTCCCGCCATGCCGCGAATGCAGCACAGATGTCCTCCCGCGTCGCGGCGGCCTGGGAAAATGTCTCACGGGCAGGCGAGGACTCTTATAGACACATGCATGCGATCGTCCATAGCCAGATGGATCAGATCTCCGGTTGGGTGACGATGCCTGACGACATGAAAGCCTCGTTTGAACAGGCTACTAGCGTCATACGGCAACTAATGGAGAGCAATGCGAAGCTCCGGGCTGAGCGTGACCTGCTGAGGGTGAAGATCGTCGGAAGTGCAGAGCAGCAAGAGGACCGGCGTCATCGTCGAGAAACTTATGGACGAGAATGCCATGTTGCGCATCAAGCGCAAAAGGCTAGTGGAGGAATCCATGGATGCTCTCAAGCAGCATCTTGAGGACAAGAAAGAGCTCATCGCCGCTCCCCGCGGAGACTAGTTCCCGCGGCCTGCAGCAACGTGATAACCCACAAGTATAGGGGATCGCAACAGTTTTCGTGGGTAGAGTATTCAACCCAAATTTATAGATTCGACACAAGGGGAGCCAAAGAATATTTGCAAGTATTAGCAGCTGATTTGTCAATTCAAACACACATGGAGATTAATTATCTGCAGCAAAGTGATCAGTAGCACAGTAATATGATAGTTTTGATAATAGTAGCAATAGCAATAGTAACAGTAACAGTGATAACTTAGCAAGCAAGAACAATATAATAGAAATTCATAGGCATTGGATCGGCGATTTGTTGGATGATATTCGTCATGTGACAGTCATAACATAGGGTGATACGGCACTAACTCCGGTTCATAAATATAATGTAGGCATGTATTCCGTAAATAGTCATATGTGCTTATGGAAAGAACTTGCATGACATCTTTTGTCCTACCCTCCCGTGGCAGCGGTGTCCAATTGGAAACTAAGGGATATTAAGGCCTCCTTTTAATAGAGAACTGGAACAAAGCATTAACACACGGTGAATACATGAACTCCTCAGACTACGGTCATCACCGGGAGTGGTCCCGGCTATTGTCACTCTGTGGTTGCCGGATCATAACACGTAGTAGGTGACTATAACTTGCTAGATCAGATCTAGAACATGGATATAAATTATAATGGTGTTGACATAAACGGTTCAGATCTGAAATCATGGCACCCGGGCCCAAAGTGACGAGCATTAAGCATGGCAAAGTCATAGCAACATCAATCTCAGAACATAGTGGATACTAGGGATCAAGCCCTAACAAAATTAACTAGATTACATGATGAATCTCATCCAACTCCTCACCGACCAGCGAGCCTACGAAGGAATTACTCACTCCCGGTGGGGAGCATCATGGAATTGGCAATGGAGAAGGGTTGGTGATGACGAAGATTGAAGACCCCCCTCTCTGGAGCCGCAAACGGACTCCAGATCGGCCTCCCGATGAAGAACAGGAGGTGACGGCGGCTCCGTCTCGTGGAACGCGATAATTCTTTCTCCTTGATTTTTTTCTAGAAATATGTGATTTTATAGCGTCGGTTTCAGGGTCTGTGGGGCCACCAGGTGGGGACAACCCAGCTGGTCGCGCTTGGGGGGCAGGCGCGCCCTGGCGGGTTGTACCCACCCAGGTGCCCCCCCCCTCTGGTGGTTCTCATGTCCAGAAATTCTCTTTTATTGTATAAAATCCTCGCAAAGTTTCGTTCCATTCCGACAACTTTTATTTCTGCACAAAAACAACACCATGGTAGTTCTGCTGAAAAGAGCGTCAGACCGGGGTTAGTTTCATTCAAATCATGCAAATTAGAGTCCAAAACAAGATGAAAAGCATTAGGAAAAGTAGATACGTTGGAGACATACCACAACGCATCAAGAAAGTAGAGATCAGTGAGCTAGATCGTTGTCTTCCTTCTTCTTTTGCCCTTGTGTATTTCAGGTGTTGCCGCATGTGGCTTTTTAATTTATGTTCCTAAATATGTAAGACAGTTATTATCCACTGTCATCGTCCTTATATTCATCAGCCTAGCTATAAGTCACAATCGATGCTATATAGGTCCGTCGGATCTTACATCAAGATCCGTGCAAAACTTTCTTTTCAGATTTTTCCTTTTTCTCTCTTAAATCTCAGTCCAATGAGACATAGCCACGCCGTGAAACAAGGGCTCGGGCGCCATTAATGGAGATGTTGGGAGGGAGGTGCGCGTCGGATAGAGGTCAAAAGGCTCTCCTCCTGATGAGCGTGCGCAGGGGTCTGATTGCATGCCTCCCATACTCAAATAGCTACCCCGCATGGCACCTCCTAGCCAATAAAAAAAGGGGATGCGTGGCGGCACGTAATTGGTAAGTAGAATGCCAACGGTTTTCAATAATACTTGTGTTTCCGATTTTTAACGTGACAGCACTTGTTCCAAAATGACTTTGTTGATTGTTAATGTGTGCGCCTTCGCAAATCGGACAGAAAAATTACCACAGCATGTTGGTGCCATGTCATGACACCATGCCAAGTTTCATGATTTGCAGGCGAGTTTTGGATTTACGGGAATTTTAAAACCAAGTTTCTCGATGTTTCTGGCCGAGCCAAGACGCCCGGATGTTTGAATTCCATTCCCACTTCTTCCATGGGACCTAGAAGTTTGCCCAAGTACACATAAATGATTTTCCAACTAACTTTTGCGCACTGGAGCATGCGCTTGTACTTCAAATTTGAATTATGTGCATTAAATGCCTGGAAAATAAATTAATCTATAAAAAGGCCAAACGAACCTGGAATAATTCCAAAATTTAGCACGAAACTCCTGTTTGGTCTAAGCTGCCTGTGTAAAAAAATCAATGCGGGAGAAGGCAGTGTATGTCGTTTCGCACAAGGAGGTGACACGTTCCCTCTCGAAACCATGAGCCTTCTTGAGAGAAGCTCCGGTTTGCAAGAAGCTTATACCAAAGCTTGTCCCAATTCGGCAAAAAATTTACCACGGCATATTGGTGTCATGTCATGACACCATGCCAAGTTTCATGATTTTCAGGCGTGTTTTGGATTTACAGGAATTAAAAAACCAAGTTTCTCAATATTTCCAGCCGAGGCACGACCCCCAGATGTTTGAATTCCATTCCCATTTCTTTCATGGGACCTACAAATTTACCCAAGGACACACATGTGATTTTTCAACCAACTTTGTTGCACTGGAGCATGTGCTTGTAGTTCAAATTTGAATTATGCACATTAAATGCCCAGAAATTCAATTAATATATAAAAAAGGCCAAACGAACCCGAAATAATTCCAAAATTTAGCACGATACTTCTATTTGGTCTAATCTACATGTGTAAAAAAATTAAGGCATGAGAAGGGAGTGTATGTCGTTTCACACACGGAGGTGACACATTCCCTCTCGGAACCACGAGCCTTCTTGAGAGAAGCTCCAGTTTGCAAGAAGCTTATAGAAAAGCTTGTCCCAATTCGGCCAAGAAATTTACCACAGCATGTTGGTGCCATGTCATGACACCATGCCAAGTTTCATGATTTTCAGGCGTGTTTTGGATTTACAGGAATTAAAAAACCAAGTTTCCCAATCTTTCCGGCCGAGCCACGACGCCCAGATGTTAGAATTTCATTCTCATTTCTTGCATTGCATGGGACCTAAAATATCATCCAAGGACACACATATGATTTTTCAACCAACTTTGGTACACTGAAGCATGTGCTTGTAGTTCAAATTTGAATTATGCACAAATGCCCGGAAATTCAATTAATGTATAAAAAAGGCCAAATGAACCCAGAATAATTCCAAAATTTAGCACAATACATCTATTTGGTCTAATCTGCCTCTGTAAAAAAATTAAGGCGGGAGAAGGCAATGTACACATGTCGTTTCGCGCACGGGGGTGACACGTTCTCTGTCAGAACCACGAGCCTTCTTGAGAGAAGCTCTGGTTTGCAAGAAGCTTGTACCAAAGCTTGTCCCAATTCGGCCAAAAAATTTACCACGGCATGTTGGTGCCATGTCATGACACCATGCTAAGTTTCATGATTTTCAGGCGTGTTTTGGATTTTAAAAAACCAAGTTTCTCAATCTTTCCGGCCAAGCCATGACGCCCAGATTTTTGAATTTCATTCCCATTTCTTGCATGGGACCAAGAAATTCACCCAAGGACACACATGTGATTTTTCAACCAACTTTGGTGCACTGGAGCATGTGCTTATAGTTCAAATTTGAATTATGCACATTAAATGACCAGAAATTTAATTAATGTATAAGAAAGTCTAAACGAACCCGGAATAATTCCAAATTTTAACATGGCACTCATATAATTCTATGCTGCCTCTATAAAAAATCAAGGGGGGCAGCATATATCATTTCACACATAAAGGTGACACGTCCCCCCCTCGGGAACCATGAGTCTTCTCGAGAGAAGCTCTAGTTTGCAAGAAGCTTATACCAAAAACTTGTCCAAATGTGGCTAGTTTTTTTTACCACATCATGTTGGTGCCATGAAATGACACCATGCCAAGTTTCATGATTTTCAGGCGACCCATACCATCCTCCTCCTTCCCCGTCCCACATGCCCCGACCGATGGCGCGACACCTTCCGCCGAAATCACTGTCCCCCTCCTCCAATTAAGCGCCGCCCACAGCCATTTTGACACAGTATAAGGTGGAGCTCAGTAGCATCTGGCAGCGGAGAAGCAAATCGCGGCCACACGCATGCACGAGGTCGCTATGGCTGCCATGTGTGCCGACCGCTAGATCTTGGAGGAGCACCTCGTCTTCGAGGCCACCGTCGACACCGCCACGCAGTTGTCTACTTTAAAATACAGTCCGTTCTGTTTTCTCGAGGCCACCGCCAGTGCCTTCTAGTGATTTGTCTTTTGTAATGTTAATATGCAATCTGATGTTCAGTTAACAGTTTGGTCCTCTGAAATGTAATGTTCAGTTAACAGTTTGATCCTCTGAAATGTAATGTTCAGTTAACATTTTGGTCCAACAATTGCTAAATTCCATAGTATTGTTCTCAAGCATTCTTTGTTTCTTTTAACTGTCTTATCTTCTAGTACATGTTTCTATTCTGCAATGTCGTGCTCAGTTAACTGTTTTGGTTCATTTGGTATGTTGTCCATTTAACTGTTTGGTTCAATTCTGCAATTTGATTTTCATTTTCTATGGGTACAATTTTGTATTGTTATGCATGTGAAATAAATTGAATTTGGCTGTACTCAATACATATTCTACTGATAGTATGGCAACTCTCAGTTAACCTGATCGGGATCTTCCTTATGTGTGTTGCAGGGGAACAATGTGAGACACTGCGGTTTACCATCAAGGTTTGCTCATGCATGGTCCTTTTGCTAATAGCACATTATTGTGCAGTTGCAGGAACCATTCTGATATTTAGGTTTCTTACAATTTGGTATTGCACATGTAGGTCCTGCTATCAGAGGCTTAGACCCACTGTCCGACCCATTTTGCATATGGGGAAATGAGATGTCCATGAATATCAGTCAAGTCAAGAAACTCAAAAAGATTTTTAGGATGAAGAAACTTGCGATGAATAACAGCAAGATCTTTGTTTGCATAATGAATAAGACATTAGTCAACTATAGGATGGTACTAACTCTTTTACCTTGTTTTTACCCCTTGCGCCATTTCAAAATTTATAACAGCAATTTATGCATATCTTTGTTTTCAGTACTTTTCAAAGCAGTTCACGGATGTACCTCTCAAACCACCTGCATGGTCAAGAGGTGAGGAAGGTATTCATTCAACACCCACGGTACAATATTGAAGTCTTCCTGAAGAGGACAAAGGTTGGGCGGACAATTATGCATAGCCACTGGCCTAAAGTTACAAGGACATTCAACATCAGTGAAGGCTCAATATTTGCCTTCCGCTTCTGCAGTTTCCCAGATGAGATTCAACTCTCTATTTACCGTGTATGATGCTACTTTCCAAAGGTTTTCGATGTTGCATGTGAAACTTGGTGCTGTTGTGTAATGGCATAACTTAGTGCCAAAGCTATCTGATGTAATTCGATTATGAAATCCTGGTTGTCGTTATATGGATATGAAATATTTGGTGTGTTCTATAAGAAAAATCAATTTGATTAGTACATGGATTATCGATAATAGGCTAATTACCCTGCTTATTGGGGGTTTCTATTGCAGGCGGTTACTCAGACAACACCGTGGGCGATGAACACAAACAACCCACATGGTTTCTAGAAAGTAGGCGTGTTCGATCAACTAAAAATCACACACGGCTTCCGGCAGAGAATTGTTTGCGTTAGGCCACCTTGCACAAATGTTTCCACACACAAAACTATGTGTGATATACATACGAAGGGAAATGTTTTTCTGGCATTCGTTGTGTGGGATGTACATACGAACGGAAACTATTGGGTTTCGATGCCTCGCCAGATCGCACATGAGCTCATTATGCCCCAGCATGTGTGCCAGGAGGACCTATCCCCGACGGTTTATGGGTCGTGTGGGAAGGACCCCCCTATTTCCCACACTCACTTGGCGACGGTTCCAAACACAGACACGGAAAGGGGTTAAAAACTGTTTGTATAGTAGGTCTCTGCACCAGTGATATGTGCAATATCATTCATAATCTCTTGATATTAAATAAACGGGATATCACTTACACTAGCACCCAAGTCACATAAGCCATGATAACAATGATCTCCTATTTTGACAGAGACAATAGGCATGCCAACAATAGGTTTATTTTTGTCTTTAGTATTAGGCTTAGCAATTCTGGTAGCTTCACTACAGAAATAAATAACACGCCCATCAATATTATCGACCAAGAGATCTTTAACCATAGCAACATAGGTTCAACTTTAATTTGTTCAGATGGTCTTGGTGTTCTAATATAACTTTTCTTAACCACAGTTGATACCTTAGCATGTTCCTTTATCCTAACAGGAAAGGGTGGTTTCTCAATATAAGCACTAGGCACAATTGGATCAACATTGTAAATGATAGTTTCATCTTTAACTATAAAGGGTTCCTCTTTTCTTTAATAGGTGGATGATATTTAAAACACGTCTCCTTAGGGAGATCATAGTTGAGTAGCTAATAATTCACAAAGGAATCTACTATCTTAGAGTCAACTCCATATTTAGTGCTAAACTTATGGAAAGCATCGGTATCCATAAAAGATTTAACACAATCAAACTTAAGTATTATACTTGACTCTTTACCTTTGTCAAGTTACCAATCTTCAGAATTGTGTTTAATTATTTCCATAAGATCCCATCTAATTCAATAGTTTTATTCATAAAGGAACCAGTTGAAGAAGAATCAAGCATGATTCAATCATCATGAGAAAGCCGAGCATAAAAATTTTGTAAGATAATTTCTTTTGAGAGCTCATGATTGGGGCATGTGTACATCATATACTTAAGCCTCCCCCAAGTGTGAGTGATGCTTTCTCCTTTATGATGCCAAAAATTATATATATATATATATATAATTCCGATCACGATGAACCAGATGCGTAGGATAAAACTTTTGATGAAATTCCAATTTCAATCGGTTCCAATCCCATGTTCCAATATCATCACATACCTATAACATGTCAACACCCCCCCACCCCCAAATATAAAGGTAAGAACTTCTTATTAACTCCATCTTTGGATAAACCTGCAAGCTTAAATAATCCACAAACTTCATCCACATAGATTAGGTGCATATCGGGATGTATCGTTCCATCTCCCGCATAAGGAGTAGCTAGAAGTTTCTCTATCATACCCGAAGGAATCTCATAATAAATATTTATAGTAGGTGTAGTAGGTTGAGGAGCAAATATTTGTGCTTCCGGTCGAGGTGAAGATACCCCGAACAAACCTCTCAAAGGATTGTTTTCCATAGTAACAAGTGACGGTAAATTCCAGCACGTAATATAAATGTTTCCTTACCAAATTCCACTCACCAAAGGCGCTTCACTCCTCGGCAACGGCGCCAGAATAGAGTCTTGATGACCCACAAGTATAGGGGATCAATCTTAGTCCTTTTGATAAGTAAGAGTGTCTAACCCAACGAGGAGTAGAAGGAAATGGCAAGCGGTTCTTAGCAAGGTATTTTATACAAGCACTGAAATTATCGGTAACAATTAGTTTGATAGCAAGATCATTTGTAACGAGCAATAAGTAATAACGGTAACAAAGGTGCATCAAGGCAGCTCAATCCTTTTTGTAGCAAAGGATAGACCAGAACAGTCTCTTATAATAAGCAATGCGTTTTTGAGGACACACGGGAATTTCATCTAGTCACTTCATCATGTTTGTTTGATTCACGTTTGCTACTTTGATAATTTGATATGTGGGTGGACCAGTTACTTGAACAAGCCTCCCACTTATGATTAACCCCTCTCGCAAGCATCCGCAACTATGAAAGAAGAATTAAGATAAATCTAACCATAGCATGGAACATATGGATCCAAATCAGCCCCTTATGGAATAATGCATAAAATAGGGTTTAAGCTTTTGTCACTCTAGCAACCCATCATCTAATTACTACTCCACAATGCATTCCCTTAGGCCCAAAGATGGTTAAGTGTCATGTAGTCGATGTTCACATGACACCACTAAGGGAAACAACAACATACATATCATCAAAATATTGAACGAATACCAAATCCACATGATTACTTATGACAAGACTTCTCCCATGTCCTCAAGAACAAAAGTAACTACTCACAAATCATATTCATGTTCAAGATCAAATGGATATGGAATAACATCAAGGATCTGAACATTTAATCTTCCACCAAATAAACCAACTAGCATCAACTACAAGATGTAATCAACATTACTAGCAACCCACAGGTACCAATATGAGGTTTTGATACAAAGTTGAATACAAGAGATGAAACTAGGGTTTGAGATGAGATGGTGTTGGTGAAGATGTTGATAAAGATTGGTCCTCCCATGATGAGAGGGTTATCAGTGATGACGATGGTTCGATTACCCCCTCTGGGAGGGAAGTGTCCCTGGCAGAACCACATCGCAGGAGAGAAAAAGTGCTCCTGCCCAGGTTCCGCCTCAATACGGTGGAACCCCCTCCCGAAAGTCCTCTCCTTATTTTTTTAGGGCAAATGGGCTTATATACCAGAAGATGGGCACAGAAGACTGGTCCGGGGCCCCACAAGCCACGAGGGCGCGCCCAGGAGGGGTGGGCGCTCCCTAGTGCCTCATGGGCACCTGGGTGGCCCCCTCTGGTATTTCTTTTCACCAAGAAATTTTATTTATTGCGAAGTAATTCACCGTGAAATTTCAGCTCATTTGGAGATGTGCAGAATAGGTATCTCTGACATAACTCTTTCAGGTCTAGAATTCCAGTTGCTTGCATTCTCCCCCTTCATATAAATCTTGCAACTTAAGAGAGGAAAAGTATTAGAATGGCACCACAAAGTATTATATTGATCTAAAACATTATAAACAATAGTAGGAAAACATGATGCAAAATGGACGTATCAATGACATAGTGGGACTTTTTTAGGGTTAATTTGATAAAGATGCCGAGAAATGCCACTGCAACTTCCAAACTTTGAAAAATGCTATTTTCAGTGGCATTTTTCAAAGTCTGCGATGGCATTTTTCAAAGTTTGGAAATTGCGGTGGCTTTTCTTGGAATCGCCAGAATTTGAGTGGCATTTATCCAATTAATGTTTCTTTATGAACCACATATTTGGTCTTCTACTTTGTGCTATTGTGATGCAAGGGCTTGGTCGATGGAATAGTCCAATGTGGCATGCTACCATGTGTTCTAACTAGTTAAGGGTCACGCTCGATTTTTTTACCCCTAAGTTCACGAAAGTGGTCGAACCCTTTCCTAGACCCTGTGCAAGCGGGAGCTACATATGCACAGGGTCGCCCTTTTTTTAAGTTATGGAGACTAAAAAGATATTTAGCCAAAACAATTGTTTTCACACAATTGTGCTTTTTTGAAGACTTGCCCCATTTAACATATTTCCCCCAACCTAAAATTTGGACCCTACATGTCTAGCCCACTTGTCAATTGCTTAAGATAACACATAGATCTGGCATCACAAATGCTAAAACAATTATGTATCCCCTCCCCCAAAAAAATTGCCATATATTATTGATTTTGACATCCAAACTAGGTCATACTTGTTTTAGAGAATTAGTAGTTATATAAAATTCAGATTTTACAAATTTTTTGTTTTTGGATTATAATTGTAGTGAAAAATACTTGATAAATTCAACTTACTTTTCATCAGAATGATTTCTCTTCCAAATAAAATACATAAAAATTACTCTATATTATGCATCCCATAGGATATATTTTTAATAATTTTATAAATTCCAATACTACAAAATTATCATGGATTTTATTTTTCATACAGTTAATTCATTTTAATATTTAGAAGGTTGTGTGAATGTCAAATAATTTGTAGTTTGGTCTTGTTTGCTATTCTATATTTTCTAAAACAAGTATTTACTCAATTTGGAGTTAAAGTTAACAAGTGAGGCGGGATTTCTGAAGATCGAAGATAATTTTCATATTAGTTTTGTGAAGGGGCATCCTAGTCGGTTATGACATGGTCTTGATGTGGGGTTCAAGTTGTCTCTTCAAGGATTTTTTTTAATGTGGTAGAATGTGGATACAAATATGGGGGTAAGGGAAGAAAGTTGGGTAAAAAAACCACATCCCTAAATGCGTTTTTTAAAGTTCTTTGAAGCCTTTTCCCCAGAGCTCCTCAAATGTCATTTAACCACGAAAATTTACACGCTCCTAGCACACTAAAGCATGTCCAGTGCCAAAAAAATAATAGTTTTTTTAATGTACTATTTTTTTACCGTTGCAAATGCACCTGGGCACTAAAACGCCTTCCTCGTGTTGTTATTATTGGATACTGCTCAAGAACCTGGATGCTTCTTTAAGAAAATATTGGTGTTGTTATTGTTCATTTAAAACATATGAAAATCCCTTAAATTAGGTAATTCCTATAAAAATGGTAAAAGAGGGGGTAAAAATAGAATTTACTCTAATTCTAAATTAAATAGTAAGGTTTTCCCTTTATATTTATGTTATACCCCCCCCCCCCCTCCATCCCATACTATAAAACATTTTTTTGACACTAAACTAGTGTCAAGAAATGTCCTATATTATGGGACGGAGGAAATAGTTTTTATTGTAATTCTAGATTTTTCATATGTATATTACTCGTGAAGAGTAAAATAAATAAGTGAGACATGGTTTCTAAAGATCTTATAACTTTTTTTGAGGTCATCCTAGTTAGCTGCCACATGGTCCTGATGCAATATACATATGGGGTTAAAATATGTAGATTCTAGAATTAATACAAGTATGGGGTTAGAAAGAATAAAGTAGTTCAAATTCGGCTAACTATTGAAACTCCACAATATATAGTCTCTATTCTTTTTAACTAGATTTATATTTAATTTGATAAAAAACACTTTATTTAAATAGCCTATTGGCACTATCGAGAAGTGTAGGGTTTCATGTATTCCTTCTGGTCAATGAAATATATGTATGCGATAGCTAAATTCCTTTGGTGCAAAAAGTTAAAATCAAAGTTAAGTTCAAAGTTGAGTATCTTCCTTTAGTATTTGGATCAACTCCCTTCATATTAATAGTGACGGTTAAATATATGCCATGCAATATGCATTGTGTTGCGATGTTTTTTTTTCTTTTGGAGGAAAGGTAGTCGTGTGTGCCATTCAATTAGAAGAATCAAATGTTTATGCATACCATAGATAAAAGAAACAAAAGAGAACAACACTAGGGCAAAACCAGCAGCCTAACCAATACTCACAGATTGTCTCTAGGGTTCTAAGTGAAATCTTATGTTGGCATGGCATGCCATCCCTGTGTGGATGAGATGGGCTACCTTTGGGCGGTTGGAGGGCTTCGTCCATGAAAATCTTTGATTCCTTGTTCAAGATTTCTCACAGGGACATTTAAAAAAATATTTCTTCTTCTTTTTAGACGTATCAAATAGTAATTAACTATAAATAGTCTTTTGGATGTGACAACAAAATCTTAATGGAGACGGTAAAATTTCCACTAGCTAACTTATATTCAATAGTTTAGCTGCCATATCCTAGCCCTAAGAGAAACACTGGGTCCCCATCATGAGAAGAAAAACTTAGCTTTTTTTGCATGAAATAAAAACTTAGCCTTCAGCGGGACATATCCGTGAATTCGCAACTCTGTCTTTTTGCTTCAGACTGTTAACCACATGAACATTTGTTGAAAAGAACAAGTTAATTCCACTGCTTTTAGAGGGTTTGAAACCAAAAAAAGAGCCACGTGTCGGCAAATGGTAGTTCCAGTCTCCCGGTCAAGTCAAGTTTGAGTCACTAGTGCCCTCTAAATGCACGCAAGAGAGAATAATAGTCGTTTTTCACCCAAGAGAAACAAAGCTTTCATAACATGGTGTGTATAGTTTTTCTTTAAGTCAGACTTTGACCAAATTTATTGAGAAAGTTATCCACATTTAGAATATGAAATGCATATCATTAGATAAATGATGATATGGATTGTCATATTGTACTGTATATGTTTGACATCGTAGATACAGATAATTTTCTCCATAAACTTGATCAAAAATTTCTATACTTAACTTTTGAAAAAAGAAAAAAAGGGATCAAATAAGCAGCACATTGCAAAACGCTGGGGGTAGGATGCATGCTGCTCTGTCCTTGCAAAAATCTATATGCGACACATTGTAAACCATAATGCTCCGGTAAATGACATTTCCCACCAGACAAGTACGGTCCGATCCGATCCGATCAAATTTACTCCCTTTGTCTCATAATATAAGAGTGTTTTTCACACTATATGGGATGAAAAGAGTAACTACTACCACCACCACTGTTCCATTGATGATTTAGCAAGGTGATGGATCGCGTGTTGGGAACTGGATCCTCTAACATACACAAGGGATGTTAGAGAAGCTACAGTACCCTAACTTTCCTTTTATTAATTTATACAATTAAGGCTAAAATAACTTAAATTAATTTTTAAATTACAGATCTAATATGCACATTCATAGTAATTACATACAAACAAGTTGATGTTGAGATAAAATTAATTTTAGATTTTTTATATCTACAGTAATTAACAAAAATAAATAACCTGCTGATAGTCTCTAATATTTTTTCTTTATTTTACACTAGATGAACACTGTAGCACCGCGACTTCTCTCCGAGGATCCGGCTCCCGCATGTTGACGCCCGCCCGCCGGATGCGTACTTGTACCGCCAGTTCCCATGAGGGTAGTGCCGTCCCATCTGATCCGGTGGAGTACGCAGGGCACTGTGCGCTCATGATACCGGCGGTTAGTACACAATCTTTCGGTGCGGCTTCAATACGCCTCGCATCTTTCTCTTTCCGCCATGGGTCACGACACGACCCGCAATCGCCAACGCCAACAGGCTTGCTCGCTCTCACTCGCCCGGCGCCGCTGGCCACCAGTCACCACCGGACCGCCCGTTGCTTGGGATCACCACCTGCCCACCCTTTCTGCTCTACTCGACAAATGTCGCCGTCGCATCCAATCCAAAGCTGGGTTAAGGTTGGGTTGGTCGCACTCATAGTCATAGACGCCCCACGCTCCCTCCTAGTAGTAGTAGTATGCACCCGCTTTATCCCAGGCTCCTCTTGATCAGTCTAGCTAGCATTAGCTTTGCTTAGAGTAGTGGCTAGCACTGGATCCCATCATGACCACCCTTGTTAATCATGGCGGTAAGTTGCAGTGCCATGCTACTTAGTCCCAAACGCAATGATAATATATTTTGATGATAAAAAGGGGACGACACAGTCGTTCATGTGGATGGGGCCCGTACGTAGCCCGTTGCCTATCTGGCTAGCCTAATCATCATCGCCGGGAAAGAGTATTAGGAGCTGGAGGAGTTGGCATAATCCAGTCCAAGGATTGTTATCACTTCTAGTACTATAGACTTTGTCCATCTGTGTCCATCTGTTTGCATCGCATGGTGGGTAGTAGTATTATACGATAAGGACACGAGCTGGACGCGTTCTTGTTCCCCCGTTTCCGTTATGGAAAATGTGCGCGGCACGGATTGCGGGAGCTGGCCACCCGCCGCCTGAAAACGCAGGCGGCTTCGTTTTAGTTTAATCGACGACCGACGGAAATCACGAAATGGATTCCCACACGCATAGAGAGGGGCGCGCACCGCATCGACCGAGATAGCAAGGCGAGACGACCAAAGCGATGCGTGGGCGACATGTCGCACGCGATCCGCATACATCGTGTCTCGCACCTCCACGAATCTTGGCTTTAGGTTCACAACATTTGCCTCCCATCTGGACTCTGATTTACGATGGACGTCACGGGACGGCCTCGAACCCATCGATTTGCTGGTTGCAGCAGGGAATGTGTACATCCATCGGCGACGTATACATCCATCCATATGCACGATGATGAACAGAATCTCAGTACAGCTAGCCGGACCACAAATGTGACATTCATGGTTTTTTTCTTTTTCTTTTTTTAGATAGAAACAGGACCCTCATCTAATTTTTTAGATAGTACTACTACTAGGATTATCAGCTCTCAAACTAGTCAGCGGGCACATCTCACGTCGGTCATTGGCTAATTTTGCTGCACAGCCGACGCCAACGCATACTCTCCTAGTTTTATCGTCTTGGTCGATCGGTAGCTTATCTGCTGACGGTTTAGCAAGTCCTCCCAAGCTACCATTGTTTAGACAAAAAAAGACCATGACTAGCAGGCTAGGGTAGGTTAGGTGCCTGCTGGTTGAGAAAAAAACAATTTGAGATCGATGGCACAACAATTTTAAAAACAAGATAACATGTCGCCAGGCTAGAAAAAACAGTTTGCAGCCATTTGCTGACAGTTTCATACTCCTCCTAATTAATTAAAGAAGAGAGATCCAAGGACATGGACTGGGAGCCAGTTAACACTGCGGGCCTTTGCTTTGTTTTATGGGGCAGAGCTCTTTTCCAGCATGTGCCGGGGCAATTTTGGATCGTTGCTGGGTCTTGCAGCGCCATCTGAGAGTGATCGTCGATCTCTTCACATGCCCTGCACTAGTTAGTTGGAGCAGCGTTCTTTATGCGCCACTTGGTTCTACAGCTCCAGTAGATTAGTAGCCGTTTAATCTTGGCGTGGAATTTACAACGGTATAACTGGGATAGCATCTCCGTATCTATATACAGTATGTATTACAGACGCACTCGGCCGAATGAGTGCGGTTTCCAAAACAAAGGAAATTGTTCGTGTCAGCCTGTCGAGAGGTTACAAGAGCGTATCAAATTCGGGCCAAACCATGTACTACTCCCTCCGTTCCCAAATATTTGTCTTTCTAGGTATTTCAAATGAACACAACATACGGATGCATGTAGACATATTTTAGAGTGTAGATTCACTCATTTTGCTCCGTATGTAGTCACTTATTGAAATCTGTAGAAAGATAAATATTTAGGAAAGGAGGGAGTAGTATATTGGGACTGAGGGAGTATTTCAGTACTACTTCTCCGTCCGGAAATACTTATTATTGAAATGGATGTATCTAGATGTATTTTAGTTGTAGGTACATCCATTTCCATCCATTTTGATGACAAGTATTTTCGGACGGAGGGAGTACTATTATATACTCCCTCCGTTCCTAAATACAAGTCTTTGGAGAGATTACACTATAAACCATATACGGAGCAAAATGAGTGAATCTATACTTTAAAATGCATCTAGATCTATTCGTATGTTGTCCATAGTGAAATCTCTACGAAAACTTACATTTAGGAATGGAGGGAGTACAACATGTTAAGCTATTTTTAGCCGAATGTTACGTGTTTGAATCGTGCATGTTTAACCCAAACATATCCTCTCTTTTCTTCGCGGGTGAACCCTGTCCTATATACCTAAAAAAGATCACCCCCTACCATAAAAAAATAAATCATCCCCAGTAATTTATTGGTTTCAATATGCAAGCATGCCATCTTACTATGCAATTATGAATGAGATAGGATACACCTCAACATGTAATAATGCATGAAAAAACCCCGCTATACCACTCAACTATGCATGAGAAAATGTTTCTCATTCAGATATTCTACTTATATTCAATAAATATTGTTATAACTATACATAATCAAATATAATAAGACATAAGTGTTCTAAATTTTGGTTCTCACTAGCAAAAAGGCCCGTGTGTTGCAAGTGAGAAAAAAATCTCTAGTGGTTATGACCACATTTTGATGCATCACCGAGATACACTATAACTCTCAATTTCATGAAATCATGAAATATTTTTTTAAATCGTGCACATATTTCAAATCATTAAAACTTTTACATTTTTCTAAAATCAAGAACATTTTTTGAATTCATATACATTTTATACTATTTGCAAACATTTTTTAAAAATTGTGAACATTTTTAAACAGTTTTCTAGAATCGGAGAACATTTCTAGAATCGTCGAACATTTTTTTGGAAAATTGTGGAACAATTTTTGAAATTTCTGAACGTTTTTTTGATTTAATGATTTCTTATTTAACAATTATTTTTGAAATGCATGATCATTTTTGAATCAGCGAACATTTTATGAATAGTTTATGAATTTTTAGGATATCCTTCTGAATGTTTTTTGAATCGACCAAATTTCGTTCAATTTCATTAACATTTTTTAAGTCACGAACCTTTTAAAAATCATGAACATTTTTTACTTCCCAAACATTTTTTTTCAAAATTTCGAACATTTTTTCAATAAGCAAACATTTTTTATAAAATCATGTATATTTTTTGAATCCACAAACTTTTATGATTTATTAAATATTTTATTTCAATATTCTTATTTTTATTAATTTTTGGAGCTTTTTTGAAGTCTCAAATTATTTAAAGTAGATAAATCCAAAAAGAGAAAATAAAAATAAATAAATAAAACTAAAAACAGGCCTGCCCAAACGGATGCGCTGCATTTTCTCCCAGTGTGCAGAGCGTAGTATAGGAGGTCCCTACTGCACGGGCTGGCCTAGGCGAGGGATTCCCATGTGTGAAATGTTTTTTTATCACTTATAGATGGAATTGATGGGTAATTTTTTGCAACTTTGAGGGCAATTTTCGTGACGTACCGCCAGAAGCAATAGCCCATTTATTATTAGGTATAGATATTATCATCCCAAATTTCCATCAACTAATTGCTGCAACAACATGCGGGTTATCCTTTAGCTATATAAATGCATCACGGGGTAACCAAAAGACTAGACAAAACTTACTAGGCTATAAACAAGATCATCAAAGGGATGGTCCTACGCACGTGACAGGGGTAACCGGACCGACACGGTGTGATGGTCAAGATGTTCTGGTGGTCTTGACGGGCTTGACGTCGGTTTACTATGTTGACCTAATAATACATGGGGAGGATCTCGGTAGTCATGCATGGGCAGGAAAAAGATGTTCGTTGAACCTCATTAACAAATCTCGGTGCCGTATGTGATTGACTGGTCTTCAACGGATCGACATGGCCTTGAACTTCTAAAATCTTCGTGCTTGAAAAGACGGGTTATAAACTTTGCTTGAAGTCAACTCGGCGCAAAAGCTGACCAAGTCTACAAAAATCTATCTAGAACTAAAATACTAAATTAGTACTCCATACTAAAGTTGTGCTACTAAAGCAGCGTCAATTAATATTGATCATTTTATAGATACCTAGTACTATCGTTGTTGATATTTTTTTTAACAAATTTGGTCAAACTTTGTACCATTCACTTCGAACAAAACTTACAATAAAACTTCTTTTCAAGCACAGTTCGCCTCAACATGTCAATCTTGGCCTTCTTCTCATAAAAAAGTAGGAGGATGATAATTTTTACAATATTGACCCTGCCGTCTTTATCGATCGTTGACTTTGCCAGTTTGCTCTTACATCTCCCGGGTGATCTTCGACGGTGCAACTGAACAATAGGCCTTCCTTGATTTGTTGGATCATTGGTACTCCCTCCGATCTTGGACAACGTAACCTTTGAATTGTGGTTCGAAATTATTAGAGAATCTTGCTGGCATTCATGGTTCTTTTGTCTAGTTTTTGTGGGCATGGAGCTGGAAGCTACACTAGTGTACATAGAAGACATGTGAACATGGGCGAACATTGGCTATGTATGAGGCGCTCATTAATCACTATTAAAAGAAAACAACTAGAGGAAAGAACTCCCATTTCGATCCCCGCTACTACGAGAATCGCGTTTATTTTCTTTTCTCTGGCTACTAAAATGTTTCAGTTCCCTAGATTGTCTCTTGCCTGACTCATGGATTCAGCAGGTAGTTTAAAAGATCTTCCTCATGTTGACTGAAGGGCACGAGACTTGGTCTGTTGAGAAGAAAGAGCTTAAGACTTAAGAGCTTAGGATCTGGTTTTTTTAGTTCATCTTAGGATCTTTTTCTTAGGCAAAAGAGGTTGGGATCTGTGAAGCAACACTAAACACAAGGCCCACTCAGAAGCCCATAGCCCACGAACCACCTCGCCGCCACACTCGTCCACCGCGGCCCGGCCGAACCGCGAAGTCTCACCGCATCGACGACCGTTACGCGCTCCCGTCCGCGCAACCGGCGGCACGCCGCGCACGGATCATCAGTTCATCACTGACTCATCGCCGTTGCTCCAGTCCAGTAGTACAGACTTCAGAGTGCCCTGTGCCCCCGCCGATATCGATCCATCCACTCACCGTCAAAATGCCGATCTCGCTCCGCCTCACCGTCCCGCCGCCGGCGCAGGCGCCCACACGCCGCCGGGCCCTGGACCCGAGAGCCGGCGGAAATGCCGTCGCCGTCTCCCCGGTCGTATTACAGCCGGCGCGCCCGCTCAGGTCCGCCGTCCTACCGAGTATCTGTATGTACTCCCTCCGTCCGAAAATACTCGTCGGAGAAATGGATGTATTTAGACATATTTTAATTCTAGATACATCTATTTTTATCAATTTCTTCGACAAGTATTTTGGGACGGAGGGAGTATATACCACACGGTGACACGGGTTTCGTCGTGGCGTGCGGCTCGCGAACAAATTAAGAAAAAGCCGCATAGCTCGCATCGCCCCGGGGTGGTGTCTTGCTGGATCACAAGAGCCCTGGTCTTACGGTTTGATGAGTTTTCTGGCGATCTGCAGGGGAGCTGCGCCCGGGCCATCGAGCGTGTGGTGGCGCCGCCGGGGAGACGCCGCCGTGTGCTGCGCGACGGCGCACGTCACCGCCGAGACGATGCGATGGGTGTCCGTTGGGGCCGCCGCGTGAGTAATCATCAAATAAAATCAATCGTTCGTAGCCTTTCTTTCTTGTTTCTATATGTGCTATATTTTGCATACCTAAGTACTCTCTCCGTCCCAAAATTCTTGTCTTAGATTTGTATAGATATGGATGTATCTAATACTAAAATGTGATTTGATACATCCGTATTTAGACAAATTTAAGACAAGAATTTTAGGACGGAGGAAGTATTTAACCAGTAGTGATTATACTACCATAACGTGCTGAATAAGGTAGTAAATCTGTTTGCTAGTGCTATCAGAGTTATAGTCTAGTGATCTAAACGCTCTTATATTTCTTTACAGAGGAAGTAACTTATAAGAGCTGTTCATGTTAGGTTACGGGTTGGGATTATGCATTTAGATCATAACAAGGGTGAGTGAACAATGAAAAACAGTGGTAAGGATGCAATTCAAATGAAAATAGAGCGAGTTTTTGTTTCAATTGTAAGCATGCTTCAATTAGTTCTGACTGCAAAACTGTAATCTGTACAGCTCTATAAGTCTAAGACTAGGTGTGTTATTTTTGTCATATGCAGTATGTTGATGTTTGCTAAAGGCACAACCATACACAAATCTCTCCTTGTCCCTCTCGTTGCTCTACAAGCACCTAAAGACGTCATCTCATGGACAAAGTAAGATGCCAACATTTGGCATAAGATAATAAGAACCATTTCACTTACACATACATCATATCGTACCTTGTATAACATTGACCTTGTTTGTCAGAGGTGACTATGGTCAGTGGACCGCTTTTCTTGGGCTTCTTCTGCGTCTGCTATCCTTGCTTCCAGGTAGAGCAACAAAATTACTGGTGCTCCTCAACATTCAAAAAAAAATTTTACTGGTGCTCCTGCCCTTTCGGGTCAAAAACAAAATTACTGGTGCTTATATTATTTGACATTTCCTTTCCCCTGCTACGGTGAAATTCTCATGAGGAACATTGTGATATGATGCTCTCTTGATGATACTACCATTGGCTTTCATCAGCTTCACTTGGACGAAATTCAGATACTGTACTTGACTTCGCTGTACTACCTGCATCTGTACTATTGCAGGTGAACTGGAGCTTCCCTTGTCAACGATGCTGTTTGTTAGCATTGCTCCTTACCAATTCATGAACTTGAGGTACAAATAACTGCGATTGTACCTACTTCCAAAGTATTTCTTGTATGATGGTCATTCTGCTTTCATGAGTTCATGACTTGTTTAGAAAGAAATTCAGAGTCCTGATGCAAGGATTTACGGCTACCATTTTTCTGTGCATACCATATGCCAGTTGAGCTGCTTCTCGCCAAAGAACGCATGGTTTCTCACATAGCTTGTTTAATCTCTGGACAGGGGCACTCAAGACTCTGTAATACTGTCATTGGCAATAGCAGCTTATCTCGCGTTTCAGCATTTCACCGGGGCCGGAGGCGTGAGGAAGGCCTTCGACCGTGGAGCGGTAGTTGCAACCTTGTGCATCATCTGCATCACGCTTATCCCCCTCCTGTTCTTGCTCTGATTCCGGTGAGGCGTATGATAAAGCCTTGCTCCTCTCAACTTTTGGAGGCGTGGAGATGAATTGCAGGATGCTGAGAAGCTGCAGAAAACAAAGGAAGTTCTTTTTTTTTGTGGGGAACAAAGGAAGTTCTTGTGTTGCATGATCCAAGTCCTACATAACCTGCAGCCTTTTCCTTATTGAAAGCAACTTATGATTCATCTACTGCTTTAAGCTTTTAAGCATTTCATGTAGTAGTGTGTATGGCATGATGATGTGAATGTGATATATGGTCAGTCAAAGTTTTCTCTCTATCATACCAATATCGGATGTACTAGATGGGTTGTCAGTCAAAGTTTTCTTGGCATGATTCAGTAGCTCTTCATTTATGCATGTTGAGCAAAAGGAAAAAAAAAGTTTCACGTACAGCTAACAGATGCCATCTTCCAAATTTCGAAACTCATAGCAGCAGCGTGTGCGCAACGCGATCTTTTCAGATATTTGGAAGGGAACATGATACCAAGACTGCACAGACTGCAATAATAAAAGGTCGCAATGCTTCAGAATCTGATGTTATTTTTTAATTTTATTTTTGAGAACAAATCTGCTGTTCTTCTAGTGGTGATCCCAAGAGATTCTTTTTATATTTATTTTTGAAATGATCCCAAGAGATGTTTGAGGGAAAGGAAAAGGGAACTTACAAAAAAAACAGCAACATCGTGATTTCTTACGCTTCGCGGATGATAATTTGCTTTATAGGTAAACCCAACATCTGAAATCGCTGTAAATTCTAAAACCCAGCACAATTCATAACGAAGTTACAGAAAAACTCCAACAGGTACTACGATGTAAATCAAAATCCATTTGTATCTTGCAGAATTTCTACGAAGCTTGAAAAGAGCAACGCTAGCAGATTCATGTGTATTTGTTTCGTGCAAAACTCGAAAAACCATGACATTATTTGTAGTAAGATCCTATATTCGTTACTAGCTAGTAGAATTAGAATTCACCCCTGTCGGACGATCGATGGAAAGGCCAAAAGAGAAATAGCTTTCCCGCAACGCGAGTGGTACGTATATAATAAAACAGGGGATTGATTCGCGCTGTCGTCTTTGTTCGGGGGCCGGACCAGATGAGATGAGATGGGCAGAATGGCAGATCCGCACGCAGCGTATATCGAACTGCCACCACCTCCCTTGTCCGCGCCCGCGGCTCTCCACTCTCCTTCCCCTGCACCCTGGTGTAGTGTTGGTGGCATCTCAGCTCCGATCGTCTGCGACTCCCCCGCTCCACGCCGTCTCCCTGTCCGGTACTAGATCCCATGGCCATGGCTCCCTTCCTTCCTCCGCGTGCCTTGTTCATTCTCCCCGCAGTGGTGCTATAGAGGTGCCGATTCTCTCGTTCCCGCCCGGATAGGTGCGTGATTAAGGCCGGCATACTGCGCAGGTGGTAGAGCAATAGCAGTTTATGATTCAATGATCCCGTGAACCTTGGAGCTTTTCTTTGTTGTTGTTGAAATAATAACTAGTCGAGTTCTTGCATTGCATGAGACTTTGCCCTTTTCTAACTAATCTGTTCATAATCTGATCAAAACCTACACAACTAATTTACACCTTCATAACATTTTTCCATCAAAATAGAACTTCTCCAATATAATTATTATTATACTACGTTATAATAATATAGCTTGTCCCAGAAAAATAAGCGGTGTACAAAAAAGTTGATCAAGATCAGCTTACAACTCTTTCTTGCATTTCATGTGTAATGCTTATTGAGATGCATATGCCTCTTCTTTCCTAATCTGGTTCAGTTGTTAGTGGCTCTGGTTCAGCTGTATGGACCTTCTCTCCTAAATTTATTTTATTGTTCTTTAACGTCATAAATAACCTCTCTGTTTTTTAGGAAAATAAATAACCTCTCTGTTTACCTGTGTGCTAACTGATTTTGTGTCTAAATCAAATTTATGGCACTCTTCTCTGCTGTGTGCATTTCAAATTCCCACCAACATAGCACAAGAAATATTCATGGTGACGTATGAAGGCATACCTGTGCTACTTATTCAAATGTTTATTTCTCCGTGTCTCTGATTAAGTGGATAACAACCTTGCTGTTGACAAACCATAGGCCAACATTTGGTTTTCAGTCAGAAAAAGTACTGAGCCAGGTAGGCATGCCGCCCTCCCATATAACATAAGAAATCAGTTTTAATCCCCCTTTTCATTTACATTGATATTGACATGGCATAAAGGAAATGAAGCATCTGATCTGTATTCTGGTTCTTGTTCTGAGAAAACACAAACAACTTCATTGAAAATCTGAAATGTTTTGTCCCTTTTGTTCATATGTTATCTACTGTACCATGAATGCGGATTATAATTCACGAAATTTAACTCCTCTCTGGCAGCTTAATTTCACTATGTCTGGAATGTCATCTGATGATGCAAGTGCTGAAGTGAGGCTTGAAGGAGAAGTTTCTGGTGAAAAGGTACAAGAAACTCAAGATCAGAATGAAGGCAGTGGCATGCCCTCGCCACAAGAGGAGGTACTGTCTTTTCCCGGTACCATTTTTTTGGGGGTGATCTTGGCCTCTTGGGTGTATATTATTCATGTTATCTTCGTTCCAAGCTTGTATGGGTACTCACAGGAGGCAGCAATCAAGAAAAAATATGGAGGAAAAATACCCAAAAAGTCACCACTTATATCGAAGGTCAATGCCGTTGTCTTATAATGTCTTCATTTCCCTTTCAAATCAAATTATGCAACCTTTATATAAAGTAGCATAGGTGTAGAATTAATTTTATTTTAAATTAAACGGTATAACCATAATTTGAAATATCAGGACCATGAGCGGGCATTCTTTGATTCTGCTGATTGGGCTTTAGGAAAGGTAAGCCTTAAATCTTTTGAAAAGCTAATCTAGTGTGATATCTACATCTCAAAAAACCTAAAAAGGAAATGCATTTATAACAGTTTTACTTCTTGGTTTGTTTGCTGCAGCAAGGTGGAAATCCCAACAAGCCCAAAGGGCCCCTTGAAGCTCTTCGACCAAAACTCCAGGTATCAATACTAATGCTCATCAGATGCAAACTTCAGCTTATGTTTTCAGTATTCTGTTTTTACTCTTTAGTATGAGATGTATAGTTGAATTATCTACGCTCCTTATACTCTAAAATAAGTGGATGTTCTGATCACGCAGTTTTAGCTTAGCTCTACAAAGTATGCTGTCCCATTCCCATTGCTTGAAGCTTGACAACAAGTCTTTCATTACTAAAGATCAATGTTGAAGTCAACTTGCAATACCATGCTGTGCCAAGTTCATCTCTTCACTTGTGTTTCCTGATCTACTTTCAGCCTACTCAACAAAATGCTCGTGCCCGCCGATCTTCCTATGCATCTGCAGACAATGATGGTACTCCTTATCTGCACATCCTAAGCAGACAACTCCTTGTATTTGATGGTCAATGCAGTCCCAGTCTCACACAACATTGTCTTTTATTTTTCCTGTAGAGAGTTTGAGTTTGCCTGCCGAGGAGCTGATCCAGAATGATGATCCAACTGAAGACAAGAACAAGGAATAAGTATAATATGCATCGTGCTTTTTATAGGGAAAAATCGCGGTTCTGCTGTCATGATGCCAAAACTGTGCCTTGTTAAATAACTAGCACCGGTACTTATAGTATGCCTGAGGTTGAGCTCTGCAGTTTTAGCTGCGGTATATCTGGCTTCTTCCACATTCAGCTATGCTTGAACCAGCTAGGAATGAACATTTCATGATGGTGGTGTTGTAGTGCCGGATGTGTAAGAAGAAATAATAACAATGAAACTTCATATCTTAACAACACTTTCAAGCAACTGTGACGTGTGCTGATTTATACCTAATGGAGCAGTATATATATCATGTCTAAACTGTGCAGCCCCAAGATAAAAAATAATGTAGAAACCAATTCCCACAACATGGTAATTGAAAGCCTTCACAAACCGGTGCTCTTTAGCTTTTCACACACAACCTGGTTTGGAGGTGTTGAGACCGAAAAGAATATAAATATAGGTCCGATGATAATGGACAGTACATTAGTGAACAGAGAATAAGCCTCAGTCATGCTGACCATGTCCAAACTTGTGGAGAGGTGTTGTGTTACCAATCTCACCGGGACATTGGCAATTGCACAAAAGACTTAATTGGTTAAGCAACTAAGGGAGAAACATGTTAGCCTGGCTAGAGTTTACAGCATTATCAGGAATTTCTTTGGGATCCTAGAGAATGTGCACCAAACGATCGCTTAAGACAGTATGCAGCAAACCTAAGCCGTGAACAATCAGAGTTCACATATATTGTGCAAGTTGGTGAGGAAAGCCTAAGAAACTATGCTACGAAGACAACGGACATCTCTGATGGCATGAGGGCTGCTGATCCAGTTTTACATACAGCGTGAAAGTTGATGCTGAATGCAAAATAAAGACGCTCATCTGGACTACGGTGCGGCCAGGTTGATGTCAACTTGTAAAGGACTGCGGGGTAGGCTCTTGTTAGTTGAGCATCCAGGTATACTTGCTTGAAGGTCTGTCTCAACTAGAGGCTGGTTCACCCGTATCTTCTTGTGATGTCCTACCCAAAAAAAGAGGTGTCATGACTTGTGACCAAGAGATAAGATAATTTGTATCCTATGTCATGTCTTAATAATGAAAATGGACCATTGTCTGAAATCTGCTGTGTACACGCTCTACCTGCTCCAGTGGGCTCAGGTGCATCCCGTTTGTGAGAGAGTGAATTCTGCTCGGTTGAACTCTCTGGTACACCCAACGAGAAAAACAAATCAGTACCCTATCGTAATTTGGGGGGTGGGGGTGGTAAACTAACAGGGAACCATAAGAACAGTGGTGATGTATTAAAAGTTTAAAACCCTATGACTACATTGTGCCCCACTAAAATCAGGATTGACGTGTTGTAGGTGTGCCAAGCGTGTTTCCTTGGAAGCAAAAATGTTTGCTTGTTAGTTATGCAAGAAGGGGTGGAAACCCTGAAACAAAAAAGCTCTAGTGCTTCTCACCATGAATTGTGTGCGACGACCTCAGTAAACAATCAGTTCGTCCCACCGCTCTGCAGCAACAGCGGTTCTCAGATATATAGCCAAGAAGTTTGTCCGCTAAGGTAGACATCGCCACTTCGCAACTTCGCCTAATTTCAGATATATTTTCCATCATGTGTGCATTATGTTCTTCCAAAATGGTCATAAGCGGGTGGTTTGCCTGCCTTTGCACTATTAGTTACATATAAACAGAAGGAGTGCAATTCGATGTAACATGAAGAAATCACAACTAATAATAAGAAATTAATGACTCACAAGTGACGGGTATTTCAATCGGAGATGGTTGGAGAAATCTCCTTGTCCAGTTTCAGTGAAGCTGCTTCGTAGCATGGGAGTAACTGGGTTGTGTTGGTGCTTTGTGCCAACAAAACCTGGGGCATGATGGGGCAGGTCAGAAGCTACATCTGCTCGGTGAGTGTGGCTTTCGTAGTGGACTCTGGAGTAGCAAACATCTTGAGCGCGCCTAAACTGGCATGTAAAACAGGACGGGATAAAAAAATGTGAACGTGTACATGACCACTGAATGTGTTCAGCTACTGAACCGAACACTATTCAGTCATTTTGTGGAAGCACATACTGTCTGTATGCAAAATTAAATGGGAGAGGTCTCACACTAGCTCCAGCGAATGATGTATCTCCATCCACGTTGCTAGTGATCACTTCTATCATCTTCTTAACCGACTCGTAGTCAAAAAGACTAATCCTTGGTAGATGGTCTTTTGTCTTGGAAAGTGGACCAAGATCAAGATTGTCCAAGTAGAATACCTGCACGACATTTGCACATTCAAATATTATGGTCTGAGCTGAACAGAATTATGATACACAAAAATAATAGGAAGAAACAAGGACCTGAAGAAACAGATGGCAGCCAACAAGATGTACAGTGATGTTCCGGTTGCGGATATCAGTTTTCAACTTCCCAACAGCTCTGTTCAAATGCTCGAGTACATAAGCACACCAATTAAATTCTTTAATTTGCGAGATATCGTTGAGGGCGGCCCAGAAATCTATGGTGATGTAGTCATGCTTAGTGGATGGAGCCAACAGGTGGCCAACAACAAAAATAACAAAGGCTATCTTGAAGCAATCTATCTGGACCTTGCTGGAATCTGCATTGATGTCATCTCTCAGGAGATAAGCCTCCGCGGCCTTTAGACTGTGCGCGCCTTTGCTCAAATAGGCAGAAGCTCGCATGAACTCTTTGCAGGCTGCAGACGGCTCGGTCGTATCGGGGCATATCGATCTGGTGCCGCATGGCAGACTGAATACCTTCTGGACATCATGGTCCTGGATCTGCAGAACCCTTTGCTCGTCTATTTTCAGTGTGCTGGACTCGACCTCGACTCTTTCCATTAGCCACGCGCTGAATTTCAAATTCAACTTTGCCAGCATCTTGATCCCCAGCATCCCACCAAAGCCTATCTCCTCGACCAAATCCCTCTTGAACTTGTTAAACTTGCCGACGAGCGAGCACACCTTCTGCACCGAAATCCTTGACGTGACAGAAGGTGCGGATCCAGGAGCGCATATTGCTTCGCCTGGATCAGCATCTGCTATGTCGGCGGCTCCGTGATCCCTGCCGCTATTCTCTGTGGCTGTGGCGGCGTCTCGCTGATCTTGTTCCAATGTGGCATGCGGTGCCGCCTGGTCCAGTGGTGCCACCATGGGATGAACTAACTAACAGACGGACAGCACACAAGTAAATTTTGCTGACTCCTCTAGAACAAGGCGCTGCAATAAAATGATTTACCAGTGGGCGTGTGATCGATCCATTGGTTTCAAGTTTAAACTAGCTGATAACGGGGATCGAAAGGAGGAACTCTGAACAAATGGACAAAGAGCATTTCTCATACCCGGCAGTAAGAACCTACTTAGATTCGTATAAGACCGTGAGTACCTGAAGAGGGCCGGGGCCGTAACTGGCCTAGGCGGCAGATCCGCCGGCGTCTCCAAATCACCACCTTGAGCCGGCGACCACCCCTCACTAAGTTCTCCGTAGCTCAATTGCCATGGATTGCGAGAAGATGAGAGGGGTTTGCGAGCAGGGGTGTGTCGTGTGATGGAGGGTGGGTGGACAGATGGGGGTTGGAGAACCACCGTAATAATTGTTTTTTTTAGGGACACCGTAATGATTGTTGGATGATACGGGGGTTAAGAGTAACTCTAGCAGAGCCCACATTTCGCCGAACTGTAAATTGCGTTTGCAGTTCGCATGATGGCGCTTATGCAGGCTTAAAATCGCGGCGACAGAGCAGAAGTTGTATCCAAACCCGTAAAATTTTAAAACTTGTTTCGCGCGGAAAATTTAAGCAAAAGCTCGCCGGAGCTCGCTCGCATAGATAGTTTTTCTTCGCATAGTTAGTTCTTCTTCACATAAGTTCGCCGGAGCTAGAACGAGCCTACGCTACCGTATCACTACACAAAATTGAGCTCACAGGAGCTCGTGCGGTAGCTGCCCAGAGGCGGCGCTCAGTCGGAGTCGGAGTCGGAGGAGTCGAGGTCGATGTAGAGCTTCGCCTGCTCCGCCTTCATCACTCGCAGGTCAGCCTCCTTGGATGTGTGCGCCTGTGACGCGGCGACGTCCGTCTGGAGGAAGAGTCGCTCGTATTCGAGCTCGCGCCGGACGCGCTCTTCCATCTCCTCCCGCTCCCTCGCCGACCGCTCGAGGACGACGCGCTCGAGGAACTCCTCCCGCCCCGGGGGGAGGTAGTCCTCGGGCCCGTTGACGCCTCGGCGCGGCGGCGCATCGGGCACGGCGCGAGGCGAGATCTCTTCATCCGGCTCGCTCTTCACCGGAATGAGCCGCGAGCTCGATGCACCCGATGAGCTCCCCGCGGACCAGTTGCCGGAGGAGGCACGGCGGTGGCGGGCGAGCTCGTGATCGAAGTCCTCAAGCTCGCCGCGGTCGAACGCCGGTGGCGGCCGGGTACCGCGCTTGAGCCATCGACGCGCCCCCCCGCTTGCGCGCGGTGTCAGATCTGGCGCGTTAGCGGTGCTCCGCCTCATCCACAAAGCCATCCATGGCTTTCGCAAGCTTGCGCGCGGCGGCCAGCGGTGAGAAATCGAGTGGCACGGTGTGGAATGGGGTGGGGAATGGGGGGAAACACGGTTGGGGGTAGGGTTTCGACACGCATCTGCCCCGCAAACCCACAGATATACTGCTTCGGGGGTAACATTTGGGGGCTGCGGCAAAAACATTTGCGGGCCGGACGAGTATACGGGCTCTGTTCTGGCCAGAAAATTGGGCCGAGACCATATACTCACTGGAACTATGCGGGTTTGCACATTATGCGCGGTATGCTAGAGTTGCTCTAAGGGCATTCCAAACACTAACCCGCAAAACGAACACCGCATTCGTCCGCGGATAAGGGACCAATCTGCAGACACGGATAAGAGAGCCGGTCATCCAACGCTATTTGCTTAACGTTGAATTATTACGGTTAAGACTACTCATATTGAAGAGTATCATATAGGAAGCGGATGAGGAGCACATGGAGGCTTCGCTCCCTGTAACCCACACGTACTCATTTTGGTCCTTTTTACTCTACATATAAAAATTGTCTAAAGTCAAACTTCATAAAGTTTGATCATTTTTATATGAAAAAATATCAACACCTACCATACTAAAGTTATACAATATGAAAATTTAAGTCATGACACATCTACTGATGTTGATTTTATATTGTGAATGTTGGTATTTTTTCTATAAAGTTGGTCAAATTTTACGAGGCTTGACTTTAGCCAAGTCTATATGCGAACTAAAAAGGACCGGAGGGAGTACATTACTGTCTCGAGATGGGTGCAATTAATGTAGTTTAAGTTTACTTCTCTTCAATACAATAAGTATACTATGAAGGAACAATGAATCACATTTATCCCAACCCCCCCAACTGAGTATTGTCTCAAACTAGCAAGCTCAAGCTGAGATGGGGTGAAGTACGCTTGTGGCCATCAATCGGACTGTGTTGAGGGGATATCGACCAGATACAAGCTCGGGACAAGGGCGCCAGCCACGAGCGAAGCCCACATTCTTGACCAGGAGCAGAACGTACAGAACACGGAGGTCGAGCATGAGCACGTCCTTGTCGAGCTTGGAGATGACCCGAACGTGGACAACATACACGCCAGCTGGGGAAGCGACCAGTTCTTATCACGATTGGATGTAATACCACTGGGTGCGGAAGGCAGGCCATGGTGCCGGGAGCCAGGGCAGATGCGGTGTCCTATGTCAAGCTTGGATGATGGCTGCATCAATTTTCTCGTCGTCAACGAGGGTGGATGTCGTGTCATTGGTCGTGTTCACAGGGGATGCGGCAAGCTCAAACGGCTACCTCGTTCCTCCTCAATGTTGTTCCCCGTCGGCAACATAGTCTTCTTCATTCCTTCTGGGTTTTTCCCACGTACACGCTACTGAGGAGAAGACTATGAATGCAAAGAAGAAACATGAAAGTAGATAGATGAAGAAGAACATGAGTAGTGTCAATTCATGGTGGGGAAGAATGGGTGTCCATGGAAGATGGTTTTGTGTGAAGAGAGGGAACTGGAGAAGTGCTACCTCTTGAGCACTGCGTTGGTTTTCCCTTGAAGAGGAAAGAGTGATGCAACAAAGTAGCGTAAGTATTTCCCTCAGTTTTTGAGAACCAAGGTATCAATCCAGTAGGAGACTACACGCAAGTCACCTCGCACCTACACAAACAAATAAGAACCTTGCAACCAACGCGATAAAAGGGGTTGTCAATCCCTTCACGGTCACTTACGAGAGTGAGATCTGATAGTAATAATAAGATAAATATTTTTGGTATTTTTATGATATAGATTGAAAATAATAAAGATTGCAAAGTAAAATAGATTGGAAACTTATATGATGGAAGATAGACCCCGGGACCATAGGTTTCACTAGTGGCTTATCTTAAGATAGCATAAGTATTACGGTGGGTAAACAAATTACTATCGAGCAATTGATAGAAAAGTGCATAATTATGATAATATCTAGGCATGATCATGTATATAGGCATCACGTCCACGACAAGTAGACCGAAACAATTCTGCATCTACTACTATTACTCCACACATCGACCGTTATCCAGCATGCATCTAGAGTATTAAGTTCATAAGAACAGAGTAACGCATTAGGCAAGATGACATGTTGTAGAGGGGTAAACTCAAGCAATATGATATAAACCCCATCTTTTTATCCTCAATGGCAACAATACAATACGTGCCTTGCTGCCTTGCTGTCACTGGGAAAGGACACCGCAAGATTGAACCCAAAGCTAAGCACTTCTTTCATCGCAAGAAAGATCAATCTAGTAGGTCAAACCAAACTGATAATTCGAAGAGACTTGCAAAGATAAACCAATCATACATAAAAGAATTCAGAGAAAAATCAAATATTGTTCATAGTTAAACTTGATCATAAACCCACAATTCATCGGATCTTGACAAATACACCGCAAAAAGAATTACATCGAATAGATCTCCAAGAAGATCGAGGAGAACTTTGTATTGAGATTCAAAGAGAGAGAAGAAGCCATCTAGCTAATAATATGGACCCGAAGGTCTGTGGTAAACTACTCACACATCATCGGAGAGGCTATGGTGTTGATGTAGAAGCCCTCCGTGATCGACTCCCCCTCCGGCGGAGCTCCGGAAAAGGCCCCAAGATGGGATCTCTTGGGTACAGAAGGTTGTGGCGGTGGAAATAGGGTTTCGTGGTGCTCCTAGATGTTTTGGGGGTATATGGATATATATATAGGAGGATGAAGTAGGTCGGTGGAGCTGCAAGGGGCCCACGAGGGTGGGGGCACGCCCAGGGGGCAGGCGCGCCTCCCTGCCTCGTGGCCTCCTTGCTCCTTTCTTGACGTCTACTCCAAGTCCTCTGGATCACGTTTGTTCCAAAAATAACTCTCCCGAAGGTTTCTTTCCGTTTGGATTCCGGTTGATATTCATTTTCTGCGAAACACTGAAATAGGCAAAAAAACAGCAATTTGCACTGGGCCTTGGGTTAGTAGGTTAGTCCCCAAAATAATATAAATGTGTATAATAAAGCCCATTAAACATCCAAAACATATAATATAATAGCATGGAACAATAAAAAATTATAGATACGTTGGAGACATATCAAGAAGAAGGTGCGAATGTTGTGGCCTGTAGAAGAGGATTCGGGAAGAGGATTGATGAGGAAGGAGTAAGAAATTTTGGTGGGGGAAGAGAACAGAAAAACACATGCATTCACTACATTGTTGGGTCTTGAGTGGTTGGACACTGGTTGTTGTGGTCGAACGGGTGTGAGATATACTAGAAAAGTAGTGTAGCAAATACAGTGGGGCTAATATAGGAGGTGATGATCCCCAGACAACTGGATGGGTGGGATTCCAGTGGGCTACGACGCCGAGTGCTCCTATGCACTTCCGATATCATATACTAGTATCATGCATATGATACTAGTGTATGATACTATCGTCATAGTGCATAGTATCATAGAGTAGCATCATAGATAATCTTATTTATTGTCATGTATTACACATAGTAGCATAACATTTATTATGACATAGTATCTACATATGTTACTCTAATTCCCTTTCTCTCTTCTTTAATTGTATGCTGATAACCCACAAGTATAGGGGGTCGTTTGTAGCCTTTTCGATAAATAAGAGTGTCGAACCCAACGAGGAGCTAAAGGCAGAACAAATATTCCCTCAAGTTCTATCGACCACCGATATAACTCTACGCATACTTAACGTTTGCTTTACCTAGAACAAGAATAAAACTAGAAGTACTTTGTGAGAATAAAACTATGAATAAATTGCAAGATAATAAAAGTAGATAGCTTTTGTCAACAAGAAAGTCATTTGTCCCTAGGAAATCGATAACTAGACTGGTAATCATTCTTGCAATTTTATATGAGGGAGAGGCATGAGCTAACATACTTTCTCTAATTGGATCATATACACTTATGATCGAAACTCTAGCAAGCGTCCGCAACTACTAAAGATCATTAAGGTCATGAAACCCAACCATAGCATTAAGTATCAAGTCCTATTTACTCCCATACGCCGTAACCCACTTATCCGTGTTCAGGCTGTTGTCACCCCGGCAACCGACAATAATCAAACCATGAAAGTATTGCAACACCCTATAGTGGGACCCCTCACGTTTGCGCAAGACGGAGGGCACCGTAGGACAGGACCATAAATAAAATATACAATCATACTAACCAGGATCACAATTAACCCATAGGACAAAATAGATCTACTCAAACATCATAAGATAACCACATATCATTGGGAAATAATATATAGTATTGAGCACCATGTTTAAGTAGAGACTACAACGGGAGAAGGGGTGTTACACCGCTGCATAGAGGGGGAGAAATTTTGTGTTGATAGTAGCAAGGTTGTTGATGTAGATCGCCGTCACGATCCTTGCCCCGACGACGTTCCTGCACCACCGGGGGGGAGCGGGAGATAGCCCCCCTCCTTCTTCTTCTTCTTCCTTGGCCTCCCCCCTAGATGGGAGGAGGGTTCCCCTCTAGTCCATGGCCTCCATGGCAGTGGAGGGCGGGAGCCCCTCCGAGATTGGATCTGTCTCTATGTTCTCTTCTGTTTCGTGCTTCCCAGATCTGGCTGAAATCCGTTTCTTATATTCCCGAAGATCCCTAACTCTAATTGCACTGAGATTTTAACACGATTTTTTCTGGATATAAGCTTCCTTGTGCCCGAAGTAGAGCTCCAACCGACATACGAGGAGGGCACAACCCACCACCACACGCGTGGGCTGCCTGGCGCGCCTAGGTGTCTTGTGGTCACTGTGGGCCTCCGTTTGCATTGATTAAACCTCCCAAAATTCACAAATATTCCAAAATAATTCTCCGTAAAAATTTATTGCATTTGGACTTCGTTTGATATGGATATTCTGCGAAACAAAAAAACATGCAAAAACAATAGGAACTGGCACTGGGCACTGGATCAATAGGTTAGTCCAATAAATTATATGAAATGTTGCCAAAAATATGTGAAAGTTGTATAATATTGGCATGAAATGATCAAAAATTATAGATACGACGGAGACGTATCAGGATCCCCAAGATTAATTCCTGCTCGTCCTCGAGTAGGTAAATGACAAAAAGATATTTTTTTATGTGGAATGCTACCTAGCATAAACTTGATCATATATCTAATCATGGCATGAATATTAAGACACAAGTGATTCAAAGCAATAGTCTATAATTTGATATAAAGACATTAATGCTCATGCATCCCAACAAACAATCGTGTCTTTCAAAATATCAACGCTAAAGAATGCTATCCCTAGCCCATCATGCTCAATCATCGATCCATTCACGAAACACACTCGAATATTAGCCACATCAATGCACAAGTATGATCATAGTGATCCCTACTTGGTGCTTTATAAGAGAAGATGGAGACTCAAATAAAAAAATTGCATACAAGTAAATAGATAGGCCCTTCACAGAGGGAAGCATAGATTTGTAGAGGTGCCACAAAGAAAAAAAATGAGAGATAAAAACATTTTGAGAGGCATGCTTTTCTTGTCAACACTACGACCGAGAGTTCCCAACATCCTCCATGCTAGACACATTATAGGCGGTTCCCAAATAGAAAATAAAGTTCATTTCCTTTCCACCATTCTTTCACAATCCATGGCTAGCCATATCCACGGGTGCCTTCCATACCAACACTTTTCAAGGAATTTTGGTGTTATTATTTTTGATTCATTGTGGGACTGGGCATCCCTATTACCTCCATACTCTCGTGCAATGACAAGTGAATAAACACTCATCTTGAGAATAACCCGCCTAATCATGGAAGACATCGGCCACCCCCTACCGCCACACGAGTGGTACGGGCACACAAAACGGAAATTTATTTTGAAAAATAGAGTTGGCACATACAAATTTACTTAGAACGTCACGGAAATACCGCATATAGGTAGGTATGGTGGACTCATATGGCAAATCCGGGTTTAAGGGTTTTGGATGCACAAGTAGTATTTCTACTTAGTACAAGTGGAGGCTAGAAAAAAGATTGATAAGCAACCAACCAAGAAATGAAAATTCTCAAAAACGAGCATTAAGCATACTAACACTGAATAATGCACCACAAGTAGGATGAAATTTCATTGCATAACTATTGAATTACGTGCTTGCATAGGGAATCACAAACTTGAACACCAATATTCTTACTAACCACAACCATTTACTAGTACCTCCCACATATTATCATCTATATATTGCAAAACTATTGCAAGGAATCAAACATATCATATTCAGTGATCCATAAGTTTTATGTAGGATTTCATGACTAACCATGCAAATGACCAATTCCTTTTGAGTCTCTAAATAGATATAAAGCAAGAGAGTTTAATTTTTTCTATAGAAGATCATGCTCTAATAAATGTAAGTGAAGCAAAAGAGCATTCTACAAATAATGGTTTTCTATGTGAAGAGAAACAGGCAATCCAAACATCGAATGATATAACTGGAGCACATTAAGCATTCTATAAAGCCATACTCAAAAGATATAAGTGAAGTGCAATGAGCATTAAATAAATCAACCATGGACTATCTCATACCAGCATGGTGCATAAAATAAAAATGAAAACTCAACACAAAAGACGCTCCAAGATTTACACATATCACATGAACGAAACAAAAATGAAAACATATCGATACTTGTTGAAGAAAGACGGGATGCCTTCCAGGGCATCCCCAAGCTTAGACGCTTGAGTCTCCTTGGATATTTACTTGGGGTGCCATGGGAATCCACAATCTTGAACTCTTGCCTCTCCTCCTTCTCCTCATAACGAGACCTCCTCGATCTTTGATCACTTCATCCACACAAAACTTAACAGAAAGCTCGGTAAGATCCGTTAGTATAATAAAGCAAATTACTACTTTAAGTGTTGTTGCGAACTAATTCATATTTTGTTTTTGCATTGTAGCTATTGTATTATAACTTTTCCATGACTTATTGATGTCTACTACGCAACCTTCTTATTGTAGACATTGTTGGGCCTCCAAGTGCAGAGGTTTGTAGGACGGTAGCAATTTCCCCTCAAGTGGATGACCTAAGGTTTATCAATCCGTGGGAGGCGTAGCATGAAGATGGCCTCTCTCAAACAACCCTGCAACCAAATAACAAAGAGTCTCTTGTGTCCCCAACACACCCAATACAATGGTAAATTGTATAGGTGCACTAGTTCGGCGAAGAGATGGTGATACAAGTGCAATATGGATGGTAGATATAGATTTTTGTAATCTGAAAATATAAAAATAGCAAGGTAGCAAGTGGTAAAAGTGAGCGTAAACGGTATTGCAATGCTTGGAAACAAGGCCTAGGGTTCATACTTTCACAAGTGCAAGTTCTCTCAACAATGATAACATAATTAGATCATATAACAATCCCTCAACGTGCAACAAAGAGTCACTCCAAAGTCACTAATAGCAGAGAACAAACGAAAAGATTATTGTAGAGTACGAAACCACCTCAAAGTTATTCTTTCTAATTGATCTATTGGGCTATTCCTATAAGTGTCACAAACATCCCTAGAGTTCGCACTAAAACAACACCTTAAGATACACATCAACCAAAACCCTAATGTCACCACAAGTATCCGCGGGTTTGATTATACGATATGCACCACACAATCTCAGATTCATCTATTCAAACCAACACAAAGAACTTCAAAGAGTGCCCCAAAGTTTCTACTAGAGAGTCAAGACGAAAACATGTGCCAACCCCTATGCATAAGTTCACAAGGTCACAGAACCCGCAAGTTGATCACCAAATCATACATCAAGTGGATCACGTGAATATCCCATTGTCACCACAAATAAGCACATGCAAGACATACATCAAGTGTTCTCAAATCCTTAAAGACTCAATCCAATGAGATAACTTCAAAGGCAAAAATCAATCCATTACAAGAAGGTAGAGGGGGAGAAACATCATAAGATCCAACTATAATATCAAAGCTCGTGGTACATCAAGATCGTGCCAAATCAAGAACACGAGAGAGAGAGAGAGATCAAACACATAGCTACCGGTACATACCCTCAACCCCGAGGGTGAACTACTCCCTTCTCATCATGGAGAGTGCCGGGATGATGAAGATGGCCACCGGTGATGGTTTTCCCCTCCGGCAGGGTGCCGGAACAGGCTCCCGATTGGTTTTTCGTGGCTATAGAGGCTTGCAACGCCGGAACTCCCGATCTAGGTTCTGTTCTGGAGGTTTGGGGATATATAAGAGGTATTGGCGTCGAGAACAAGTTAGGGGAGTCCACGAGGGGCCCACAAGGTCGGAGGGTGCACCCTAGGGGGGTGGGGGCGCCCTCCACCCTTGTGGAGGCCTCGTGGCTCTTCTGGCCCAACTCTTTTTCTTTGAGGGCTTCTTTTGGTCCAAAGATAATCTCCGTAAATTTTCAAGTCAATTGGACTCCGTTTGATATTCCTTTTCCATGAAACTAAAAAACAAGGAAAAAACAGAAACTAGCACTGGCTCTAGGTTAATAGGTTAGTCCCAAAAATCATATAAAATAGCATATAAATGCATATAAAACATCCAAAACATATAATATAATAGCATGGAACAATCAAAAATTATAGATATGTTGGAGATGTATCAGGCATCCCCAAGCTTAATTCATGCTCGTCCTCGAGTAGGTAAATGATAAAAACAGAATTTTTGATGTGGAATGCTACCTATCATATTTATCCATGTAATTCTCTTTATTGTGGCATCAATGTTCAGATCCGTAAGATTCAAAACAAAAATTTAATATTGACATAAAAATAGTACTTCAAGCATACTAACAAAATAATTATGTCTTATCAAAATAACATGGCAAAAGAAAGCTTATCCCTACAAAATCATATAGTCTGGCTATGCCCCATCTTCATCACACAAAATACTCAAATCATGCACAACCCCGATGACAAGCCAAGCAATTGTTTCATACTTCTGACGTTCTCAAACTTTTTCAACTTTCACGCAATACATGAGCGTGAGCCATGGACATAGCACTATATGTGGAATAGACGGTGGTTGTGGAGAAGACAAAAAGAATGAGATAGTCTAACATCAACTAGGCGTATCAATGGGCTATGGAGATGCCCATTAATAGATATCAATGTGAGTGATTAGGGATTGCCATGCAACGGATTCACTAGAGCTATAAGTTTATGAAAGCTCAAAAGAAAACTAAGTGGGTGTGCATCCAACTTGCTTGCTCATGAAGACCTAGGGCATTTTGAGGAAGCCCATCATTGGAATATACAAGCCAAGTTTTATAATGAAAATTCCCACTAGTATATGAAAGTGATATCATAGGAGACTCTCTATCATGAAGATCATGGTGCTACTTTGAAGCACAACTGTGGTAAAAGGATAGTAGCATTGCCCCTTATCTCTTTTCTCTCATATTTTTTTGTTGGGCCTTCTCTGATTTTTTTGGCCTCTTTTATTTTTTTTCGTCCGGAGTCTCATCCCAACTTGTGGGGGAATCATAGTGTCCATCATCCTTTCCTCACATGTGACAATGCTCTAATAATGAAGATCATCACACTTCTATTTACTTACAACTCAAAAATTACAACTCGATACTAGAACAAAAATATGACTCTATGTGAATGCCTCCGACGGTGTACCGGGATGCGCAATGAATCAAGAGCGACATGTATGAAAGAATTATGAACAGTGGCTTTGCCACAAATACAATGTCAACTACATGCGCATGCAAATCAAATATGACAATGATGATGCGTGTCATAATAAACGGAACGGTGGAAAGTTGCATGGCAATATATCTCAGAATGGCTATGGAAATGCCATAATAGGTAGGTATGATGGCTGTTTTGAGGAAGGTATATGGTGAGTTTATGGCTGCAGCGAAAATTGCACAGTACAAGAGAGGCTAGCAATGGCGGAAAGGTGAGAGTGCGTATAATCCATGGACTCAACATTAGTCATAAAGAACTCACATACTTATTGCAAAAATCTATTAGTCATCGAAACAAAGTACTATGCGCATGCTCCTAGGGGGGTAGATTGGTAGGAAAAGACCATCGCTCGTCCCCGACCGCCACTCACAAACCTTAACACAAGTATTTCTCAAATCCACAATTAGTCACTAGCATGACTATAATATCACCATCTTCATATCTCAAAACCATCATAAGGAATCAAACTTCTCATAGTATTCAATGCACTTTATATGGAAGTTTTTATTATATCCCTCTTGGATGCCTATCATATTAGGACAAAATTCATAACCAAAGAAAATTACCATGTTGTTTAGAGACTCTCAAAATTATATAAGTGAAGCATGAGTGTTCAACAATTTCCACAAAATAAAACTATCGTCATGCTCTAAAAAGATATAAGTGAAGTACTAGAGCAACTGAAAACTACTCCGAAATATATAAGTGAAGATCAATGAGTAGTCAAATAATTATGTAACTATGTGAAGACTCCTTCTCATAAATAAATTCAGATCTTAAGTACCTTATTCAAGCAGCAAGCAAATCCTAATAAAATAAAATGACGCTCCAAGCAAAACACATATCATGTGGTGAATAAAAATGTAGCTCCAAGTAAGGTTACCGATGGATTGAAGATGAAAGAGGGGATGCCATCTGGGGCATACCCAAGCTTAGGCTCTTGGTTGTCCTTGAATTTTACCTTGGGGTGCCTTGGGAATCCCCAAGCTTAGTCTCTTGCCACTCCTTATTCCGTAGTGCATCGAAACTTCACCCCAAACTTGAAAACTTCACAACACAAAACTCAACAGAAAATCTCATAAGCTCCGTTAGTATAAGAAAATAAATCACCACTTTTGGTACTGTTGTGAACTCATTCTTTATTTATATTGGTATAATATCTACTGTATTCCAACTTCTCTATGGTTCATACCCTCCGATCCTACGCATAGATTCATCAAAATAAGCAAACAACACATAGAAAACATAATCTATAAAAAACAGAACAGTATGTAGCAATCTGGATATTTCAAATACTTCTGTAACTCCAAAAATCCTAAGAAATTAGTAAGTCCTAAGAAATTTGTTTATTAATCTTCTGCAAAAGAATCAGTATTATATCACGCTTCTGCTAAAAATGAGAATTGTTTTCCTAAGCACAAAAGTTTTTTTTTCAACAAGATCAAATCAACTATCACCATAAGCCATCCCAAGGGTCTTACTTGGCACTTTATTGAAACAAAAGCTATAAAACATGATTAATACACTAGCTTAATCATGTGAACACACAAAAATAGTATGTATAAGTATTGGGTTGTCTCCCAACAAGCGATTTTCTTTAATGCCATTTTAGCTAGGCATGATGATTTCAATGATGCTCACATAAAAGATAAGAATTGAAACATAATGGGAGCATCATGAAGCATATTACTAGCACATTTAAGTCTAACCCACTTCCTATGCATAGGGATTTTGTGAGCAAACAACTTATGGGAGCAAGAATCAACTAGCATAGAAAGGTAAAACAAGCATAACATCAAGATTTTCAACACATAGTGAGGAAACTTGATATTATTGCAATTCCTGCAAGCATATATTCCTGCCTCATAATAATTTTTAGTAGCATCATGAATGAATTCAACAATATAACCATCACACAAAGTACTATTATCATGATGCACAAGCATATAAATTTTATTACTCTCCACATAAGCAAAGTTATTCTCATGAATAGTAGTGGGAGCAAACTCAACAAAATAACTATCATGTGAGGCATAATCCAATTGAAAATTAAAATCACGATGAAAAGTTTCATGGTTATCATTATTCTTTATAGAATACATGTCATCACAATAATAATCATAAATAGGAGGCATGCTTTCATCATAATAAACTCGCTCATCAAAACTTGGGGGACAAAAAATATCATCTTCATCAAACATAGCATCCCCAAGCTTGTGGCTTTGCATATCATTAGCATCATGGATATTCAAATAATTCATACTAACAACATTACAATCATTCTCATCATTCAAAGATTTAGTGCCAAACATTTTAATGCATTCTTCTTGTAACAGTTTGGCACAATTATCGGAATCCTTATTTTCATGAAAGACATTAAAAAGATGAAGCATATGAGGCAACCTCAATTCCATTTCTTTTGTAGTTTTCTTTTATAAACTAAACTAGTGATAAAACAAGAAACTAAAAGATTCGGTTGCAAGATCTAAAGATATACCTTCAAGAATTAACCTCCCCGGCAATGGCGCCAGAAAAGAGCTTAGTTGACAGGGTGTTAGTGTCGCTTACCTAGCCTCCCCGGCAACGGCGCCAGAAAAGAGCTTGATGTCTACTACGCAACCTTCTTCTTGTAGCCGTTGTTGGGCCTTCAAGTGCAAAGGTTTCTAGGACAGTAGCAATTTTCCCTCAAGTGGATGACCTAAGGTTTATCAATCCGTGGGAGGCGTGGGATTAAGATGGTCTCTCTCAAAAAACCCTGCAACCAAATAACAAAGAGTCTCTTGTGCCCCCAACACACCCAATACAATGGTAAATTGTATATGTGCACTAATTCGGCAAAGAGATGGTGATACAAGTGCAATATGGATGGTAGATATAGGTTTTTGTAATCTGAAAATATAAAAACAGCAAGGTAGCAAGTGGTAAAAGTGAGCGTAAACGGTATTGCAATGCTTGGAAACAAGGCCTAAGGTTCATACTTTCACTAGTGCAAGTTCTCTCAACAAGGATAAAATAATTAGATCATATAATAATCCCTCAATGTGCAACAAAGAGTCACTCCAAAGTCACTAATAGCGGAGAACAAACGAAGAGATTATTGTAGGGTATGAAACCACCTCAAAGTTATTCTTTCCGATTGATCTATTGAGCTCTTCCTATAAGTGTCACAAACAGCCCTAGAGTTCGTACTAAAATAACACCTTAAGATACACATCAACCAAAATCCTAATGTCACCTAGATACTCCGATGTCACCACAAGTATCCACAGGTTTGATTATATGATATGCACCACACAATCTCGGATTCATCTATTCAAACCAACACAAAGAACTTCAAAGGGTGCCCCAAAGTTTCTACCGGAAAGTCAAGACGAAAACGTGTGCCAACCCCTATGCATAAGTTCACAAGGTCACACAACCTGCAAGTTGATCACCAAAACATACATCAAGTGTATCACGTGAATATCCCATTGTCACCACAGATAAGCACATGCAAGACATACATCAAGTGTTCTCAAATCCTTAAAGACTCAATCCTATAAGATAACTGAAGGAAATATGCCGTAGAGGCAATAATATAATTGTTATTTATATTTTGTTATATCATGATAATTGTTTATTATTCATGCTAGAATTGTATTAACCGGAAACTTAGTACATGTGTGAATACATAGACAAACACAGTGTCCCTAGTATGCCTCTACTTAACTAGCTCGTTAATCAAAGATGGTTAAGTTTCCTAGCCATAGACATGTGTTGTCATTTGATGAATGGGATCACATCATTAGAGAATGATGTGATGGAGAAGACCCATATGTTAGGTTAGCATAATGATCATTTAGTTTTATTGCTTTTGCTTTCTTCATGACTTATACATGTTCCTCTGACTATGAGATTATGCAACTCCCGAATACTGAAGGAACACCTTATGTGCTATCAAAGGTCACAACGTAACTGGGTGATTATTAAGATGCTCTATAGGTGTCTTCGATGGTGTTTGTTGAGTTGGCATAGATCGAGATTAGGATTTGTCACTCCGTGTATCGGAGAGGTATCTCTAGGCCCTCTCGATAATGCACATCACTATGAGCCTTGCAGGAAATGTGACTAATGAGTTAGTTACGGGATGATGCATTACGTAACGAGTAAAGAGACTTGCCGGTAACAAGATTGAACTAGGTATGATGATACCGATGATCGAATCTCGGGCAAGTAACATACCGATGACAAAGGGAATAATGTATGTTGTCATGTGGTTTGACCGATAAAGATCTTCATAGAATATGTAGGAGCCAATATGAGCATCCAAGTTCCGCTATTGGTTATTGACTGGAGATGTGTCTCTGTCATGTCTACATAGTTCTCGAACCCATAGGGTCCGCACACTTAACGTTCGATGACGATTTGCATTATGAGTTATGTGTTTTGATGATTGAAGATTGTTCGGAGTCCCAGATGAGATCACGAACATGACGAGGAGTCTCAAAATGGTCGAGAGGTAAAGATTAATATATTGGAAGGTTGCATTCGGACACCGGAATGGTTTAGGGAAGTTTTGGATAAGTCTAAGAGTACCGGGGGTTATCGAACCCCCCCCCCCCCCGTGGAAGTTAATGGGCCTTAGTGGAGAAGAGAGAGGGCCGGCCAGGAGGTGGCGCTCCCCCCTTGCCAATCCGAATTGTACAAGGGGTGGGGGTGGCTCCCCCCTCCTTCCTTCTCTCCTCTTCCTCCTTCCCTCCTTCTCCTAGTTGGAATAGGAAGCGGGGGAGGGGGGGCGAATCCTACTTGGACCGAGAGTCCAAGTAGGACTCCCCCCTATGGCACGCCCGACTTGGGCCGGCCTTCTCTTCCCCCTCCTTTATATACATGGGAGGGGGGCACCCCAAAGGCACAACAAGTCTTCTCTTAGCCGTGTGCGGTGCCCCCCTCCACAGTTACACACCTCGGTCATATCGTCATAGTGCTTAGGCGAAGCCCTGCGCTGGTAACTTCATCATCACCATCAACACGCCGTCATGCTGACAAAACTCTCCCTCGTCCTCAACTGGATTGAGAGCTCGAGGGACGTCATCGAGCTGAACGTGTGCTGAACATGGAGGTGCCGTACGTTCGATGCTAGGATGATTGAATCACGAAGACACTCGACTACATCAACCGCGTTACTAAACGCTTCCACTTTCAGTCTACGAGGGTACATGGACACACTCTCCCCGCTCGTTGCTATGCATCTCCTAGATAGATCTTGCGTGATCATAGGAAAAAATTTAAATACTGCGTTCCCCAACAGTGGCATCCGAGCCAGGTCTATGCGTAGATGTTATATGCATGAGTAGAACACAAAGAGTTGTGGGCGATAATAGTCGTATTGCTTACCAGCAACATTTTACTTTGATTCGACGGTATTGTTGGATGAAGCGGCTCGGACCGACATTACATGACCACATTTATGAGACTGGTTCTACCGACGTGCTTTGCACACAGGTGGCTGGCAGGTGTCTGTTTCTCCAACTTTAGTTGAATCAAGTTTGACTACACCCGGTCCTTGTTGAAGGTTAAAACAGCACACTTGACGAAAAGTCGTTGTGGTTTTGATGCGTAGGTAAGAACAGTTCTTGCTAGAAGCCCGTATCAGCCATGTAAAACTTGCAACAACAAAGTAGAGGACGTCTAACTTGTTTTTGTAGGGCATGTTGTGATGTGATATGGCCAAGACGTGATGAGATATAAATTATTGTATGGGATGATCATGTTTTGTAAAAGTTATCGGCAACTGGCAGGAGCCTTATGGTTGTCTCTTTATTGTATGAAATGCAATCGCCATGTAATTGCTTTACTTTATCACTAAGCAGTAGCGATAGTTGTAGTAGCGATAGTTGTAGAAGCAATAGTTGGCAAGACGACAACGATGCTACGATGGAGATCAAGGTGTCAAGCCGGTGACGATGGTGATCATGATGGTGCTTTGGAGATGGAGATCAAAGGCACAAGATGATGATGGCCATATCATATCACTTATTTTGATTGCATGTGAAGTTTATCCTTTATGCATCTTATTTTGCTTAGTACGGCGGTAGCATTATAAGATGATCCCTCACTAAATTTTAAGGTATAAGTGTTCTTCCTGACTATGCACCGTTGCTACAGTTCGTCGTGTTGAGACACCACGTGATAATCGGGTGTGATAAGCTCTACGTCCACATACAATGGCTGCAAGCCAGTTTTGCATGTGCAGAATACTCGGGTTAAACTTGATGAGCCTAGCATATGCAGATATGGCCTCAGAACACTGAGACCGAAAGGTCGAACGTAAATCATATAGTATATATGATCAACATATTGATGTTCACCATTGAAAACTACTCCATCTCATGTGATGATCGGACATGGTTTAGTTGATATGGATCACGTGATCATTTAGATGACTAGAGGGATGTCTATCTAAGTGGGAGTTCTTAAGTAATATGATTAATTGAACTTTAATTTATCATGAACTTAGTACTTGATAGTATTTGCATGTCTATGTTGTTGTAGATCAATGGCCCGTGCTACCGTTCCCTTGAATTTTAATGCGTTCCTAGAGAAAGCTAAGTTGAAAGATGATGGTAGCAACTACACGGACTGGGTCCGTAACCTTTGGATTATCCTCATTGCTGCACAGAATAATTACGTCCTAGAAGGACCGCTAGGTGCAAGACCCATTGCAGGAGCAACGCCGAACGTTGTGAACGTCTGGCAGAGCAAAGCTGATGGCTACTCGATAGTTCAGTGTGCCATGCTTTACAGCTTAGAATCGGTACTTCAACTACATTTTGAATGTCATGGAGCATATGAGATGTTCCAGGAGTTGAAGTTAATATTTCAAGCAAATGCCGGAATTGAGAGATATGAAGTCTCCAATAAGTTCTATAGCTGCAAAATGGAGGAGAATAGTTCTATCAGTGAACATATACTCAGAATGTCTGGGTACCACAACCACTTGACTCAACTGGGAGTTAATATTCCTGATGATAGTGTCATTGACAGAGTTCTTCAATCACTGCCACCAAGCTACAAAAGTTTTGTGATGAACTATAATATGCAAGGGATTGATAAGACAATTCCCGAGCTCTTCGCTATGCTGAAGGCTGCGGAGGTAGAAATCAAGAAGGAGCATCAAGTGTTGATGGTTAACAAGACCACTAGTTTCAAGAAAAAGTGCAAAGGGGAGAAGGGGAACTTCAAGAAGAACGAGAAGCAAGTTGCTACTCAAGTGAAGAAGCCCAAGTCTGGACCTAAGCCTGAGACTGAGTGCTTCTACTGCAAAGGGACTGGTCACTGGAAGCAGAACTGCCCCAAGTATTTGGCGGATAAGAAGGATGGCAAAGTGAAAGGTATATTTGATATACATGTTATTGATGCGTACCTTACTAATGCTCATAGTAGCGCCTGGGTATTTGATACTGGTTCTGTTGCTCACATTTGCAACTCGAAGCAGGGGCTACGGATTAAACAAAGATTGGCTAAGGACGAGGTGATGATGCGTGTGGGAAATGGTTCCAAAGTAGATGTGACCGCCGTCGGCACACTACCTCTACATCTACCGTCGGGATTAGTTTTAGACCTAAATAATTGTTATTTGGTTCCAGCGTTGAGCATGAACATTATATCTGGATATTGTTTGATGCGAGACGGTTATTCATTTAAATCAGAGAATAATGGTTGTTCTATTTATATGAGTAATATAAATATGGGCATGCACCCTTGATGAGTGGTCTATTTTTGTTGAATCTCAATAGTAGTGATACACATATTCATAATATTGAAGCGAAAAGATACAAGTTTAATAATGATAATGCAACTTATTTGTGGCACTACCGTTTAGGTCATATTGGTGTAAAGCACATGAAGAAACTCCATGCTGATGGGCTTTTGGAATCACTTGATTATGAATCACTTGATGCTTGTGAACCATGCCTCATGGGCAAGATGATTAAGACTCTATTCTCCGGAATAATGGAGCGAGCAACTGACTTATTAGAAATAATACACACTGATGTATGTGGTCCGATGAGTGTTGAGGCTCACGGCGAGTATCGTTATTTTCTGACCTTCACAAATGATTTGAGCAGATATGGGTATATCTACTTGATGAAACATAAGTCTGAAACATTTGAAAAGTTCAAAGAATTTTAGAGTGAAGTTGAAAATCATCGTAACAAGAAAATACAGTTTCTATGATCTGATCGTGGAGGTGAATATTTGAGTTACGAGTTTGGTCTTCATGTGAAACAATGTGGAATAGTTTCGCAACTCACGCCACCTGGAACACCACAGCATAATGGTGTGTCCGAACGTCGTAACCGTACTTTATTAGATATGGTGCGATATATGATGTCTCTTACTGATTTACCGCTATCATTTTGGGGTTATGCTTTAGAGACGGATGCATTCACGTTAAATAGGGCACCATATAAATCTGTTGAGACAACTAAACTGTGGTTTGGCAAGAAACCTAAGCTGTTGCTACCTCTTGAGCATGTGTTGGTTTTCCCTTGAAGAGGAAAGGGTGATGCAGCAAAGTAGCGTAAGTATTTCCCTCAGTTTTGAGAACCAAGGTATGAATTTAGTAGGAGACAACGCACAAGTCACCTATTACCTACACAAACAATCAACAACCTTGCAACGAACGCGATAAAGGGGTTGTAAATCCCTTCACGGTCACTCGCAAAAGTGAGATCTAATAGAGATAGTAAAGTAAATATTTTTGGTATTTTTGTTGTATAGATTGGAAAGTAAAGATTGCAAAATAGTAAATGAGATGTGATGCAAATAAAAGAGATGTAATATAATAGGAAAGAGACCCGGGGGCCGTAGGTTTCACTAGTGGCTTCTCTCAAGATAGCATGTACGGTGGGTGAACAAATTACTGCCGAGCAATTGATAGAAAAGCGCATAATTATGAAGATATCTAAGGCAATGATCATGAATATAGGCATAACATCCGTGTCAAGTAGACTGAAATGATTCTGCATCTACTACTATTACTCCACACATCGATCGCTATCCAGCATGCATCTAGAGTATTAAGTTCATAAGAACGGAGTAACACATTAAGCAAGATGACATGATGTTGAGGGATAAACTCAAGCAATATGATATAAACCCCATATTTTTATCCTCGATGACAACAATACAATACGTGCCTTGCTGCCCCTATTGTCACTGGGAAAGGACACCGCAAGATTGAACCCAAAGCTAAGCACTTCTCCCATTGCAAGAAAGATCAATCTAGTAGGCCAAACTAAACCAATAATTCGAAGAGACTTGCAAAGATATCAAATCATGCATATAAGAATTCAGAGAAGAACCAAATAATATTCATAGATAATCTTGTTCATAAATCAACAATTCATCCGATCTCGGCAAACACACCGCAAAAGAGTATTACATCGAATAGATCTCCAAGAACATCGAGGAGAACTTTGTATTGACACTACAACAAGAACCCCCCTATTGCAACGCATGGATGCGTTGTCGTTTGTCCGCATAAACGTTGCAAAGGTCTACACCAACGGATTCATATGTGTTGTCGTTGGTGGCGTTGCAAGGGTCTACAACAACATATATAGATCCGTTGGTGATCTGGGAAATAATGTGTTGCAAAGCAACAATGTATTCATGCAACGCTTCTATGCGTTGGTGCTTGCAAAATAGAATAACCTCCATATATAATCATTTATAACATTGTTGTTCTATGCACTAGTGCTTATACAATAGAATAACCTCCATATATAATCATTTGTAAAAGTAGATAGTTTGAATGGCAGTACAAGGTAGAACTTTAGTAAAATTCGATAGAGTAGAAATGAAAATGATATATTGATTCAATGGAACAATCTGTTACATTACAATGGAAGTATCATCAATTAGGAGTACATCACTTCCTTCGAAAAATAAAATAAAACAAAATATAAAATTTCTAAACATTCAGAGAATTGTCTTGTTTTTCCTCCAAGTACCAAGAACCATCATACGTTCTCCAAGATCCAAGTAATCATCTTGTATTGAAATTCTCACCTACAAAGAAAAATCATAATACTATTTAGGCATAAGTTCTAAATGAAGTTTAAAAATAAACATAATATGTATTGTACATAAAAGGATCCACATAAAAATTACAAAGTGTGCAAGAAAAGATTGTTGGGGAAGAAGAAATAATCTTATGTATGTGTAACAAATGACTTAGTAGGAGGACATGTTAAAACACTGATTATCTTTGACCAATCCAGTGTGCATGTTCACTGCGAACAGCCAGCGGCATGTATTCACTACTAACAATTATCCATAGATTATATTATATCAAGAATGATATGCATTCAACAACCAACTAAATGGTGAGTAGGCAAGCAATAATATCGACTATACAAAATTGGATATTTCCGTTTTCTAAAGGTCTCAGCACTAACTAGTTTAGTGTCACGATTACCCACATACTGCTCATGCTTGCTATGACGTATTAGGAGAAAAGAACTCAATGCCAACAGCTCAAAGTCATTAACTAATCTACATCACAAAAAATTTCGTAGTTACCTGAGAACTACAATGTCACATTATAATTTCTCAATCAAGATTCAAGAATAAGACTCTTAGAACTAGTAGAAGAAACAACATGAAAAAGAAACACTTCTTTAGATTTGGTCTTTTCTAGGAAAAAGTAGTGGAGTTTTGTTTCTAGAGAAGGTAGGATCCAAGGTGTTTACAGGGAAAAAATAATAATTTAATGTGGCAATATTTAATTTTTCAAGACCAACCTATCAATAAGCTGAATATATATTTAAGAAAAAAGCATCAGGGGCGACCTATGTAATGGCTGAACAATATGAATAATAGCAAACCTAACTAATGGATGAACAATTCTATGTCAGTACTTACCCAGTTATAAGAAACACTGCCCATGTGCCTTTCCTGCCAATGTAGAATATCATATGCCCAAGAGGATTTGATCTTTGGTCACAATTCAGCTCCCTAATCATGTATCATTTGTCATGCATTGAATACCTGAATATCAATACCTATATGAATCTACAAAATATAGGCATGTACAAAAGTTATGATCGGAAAAAATAGACATATACTGGCACACTTAACTAACAAAGACTCGCTGGACTAGTTAGTGTAAAAATTAAGGATATGGAATAAATAAGAATGCTGCGTCATGAGGAGGAGATAAGGAAATGGACACCTTAGTGGACTGAACCAGGGGAGGATTTATCAAGTAAGCGAATGGGTTGCCCGACTTTCTGTGATTATGTCATAAGCTATACATTTCCATCTGCCCCTGAAGCTGCACGCCAATAAAGAAAGTTAATCCCTTACACGATCAGCCAAGGCAAATTAATGATTTTAACACAATCTTATCAATCTGCGCATCTATTGTCAACAGTTCAAAACCTGACCTGTAGGACAGTTTCATACCAACATCATGGTTACTGCATTGTTTAGATACTGATAGACTGCTAGCTGACATCTTGCAAGCACAAAAATTGCAAGGGAAAAAAATCATATGATGAGATACAGGTGGAACAAATAATACTAACCATTGCATGGAAAAAGGGGCCATGGACTCAATAAGGAGCTAGATGGTTTCATGATTATTATTGTACGCATTGTACATATTATTGAGTAAATTTTGCAATGGATAGTAAAAAAGAGAATCTGATCAAGAGAAAGATTAGAGAAGAGATAACAAGTAGTTCGTTCAATTTGCAAGAATTTTAAAACATACAGATCTTCTATATTTTTTATTTGGGAATGAATATCATCTACGGTATAGGTACTAATATAAGGAGAAGCAATATCAGCAGCAATGGCAACAGCAATCATCGGCAGCAGCAATAGCATCCAGCGGCGATAGCAAACAATGAGCGTCAGCGGTAATCATCTTCTATCTACTGTATAGGAAGTTAGGAACTAAGGAGCAGCATCGGCCTAGTAATCAGCGGCAGTAGCAAACAATCAGTGTCACATGGCTGTACTTTCAATCAGCATGGACGCACCACACAGAGACATCAGACATGCACACGAGCCAACCACGCACGCAGCTGTAGACAAACGCACGCGAGACCACCAGAGCTTGAGCACGCCGGGCGCCAAAATAAATCCAAAAGGGGCACCACCGCCGCCGAAGGCTTCGCGAGCCACAAGAACCACCCGCACGTGCGGGATCCAATTGGCAGTTGAGGAACACGGCTGGAGTTCCACCCTATCCTACTCTCACCTCGGGTCCGTCTCCATTGCCGGCCAGCATCGAGACAAGGGAGCATCACCCTACACACAGCTTATTTCAGATCCATGCCCGAGCCTGCAGCAGTGACGCGGAGCAGTGGCCTCCGAAACAGAGGCGAGCGAGCTGCGCCGGCAATCCGTGTCGACTAGTACTGCAGGACGCGTGCAGTGGTGTGGAGGACGTCGCCAAGGAAGAATATAGGATGAGTGCACTGAGGGGGAGCCTGACCTATGAGCGACATCGCGGGACAGCGCCGGATCTAGGCAGAATTGAAGGTGGCGGCGGCCGCAATGGAAGATAGATGGGAAAGAGGGGAATCGGGGGAGAGAGATGGCGGGCGAGGTATTGATGGGGGTGCGGGTATGGGGTGGTTTGATTTATTTTAGGGAGAGGAGGTTGGCTCTAAGCGCCGTAGGCGACGAGGAGTTTTTTTAATCATCCTTAGGGACGAGGAGGTTAGCTTTAAGTGCCGGAGGTGGGAGGTGGGATAAACAACAGATCCTATAATATCGTTGGTACAAATGTGTTTGGTATATGGTTTTTTTTGTTGTAGTGTGAGAATCAAAGAGAGAGAAGAAGCCATCTAGCTAATAACCATGGACCCGAAGGTTTGTGGTAAACTACTCATGCTTCATTGGAGAGGCAATGGTGTTGATGTAGAAGCCCTCCGTGATCAATTCCCCCTCTGGCAGATCGCCGGAAAAGGCCCCAAGATGGGATCTCACGGGTACAGAAGGTTGCGGCGGTGGAAAAGTGGTTTCGTTGCTCTCCCTGATGTTTCCAGGGCATAAGAGTATATACAGGCGAAAGAAGTACGTCGGTGGAGCTACGAGGGGCTCATGAGGATGGGGGGCACGCCCTCCTGCCTCGTGGCTTCCTCGTGGAGTTACAAACTTCAACTCCAAGTCTTCTGGATTACTTTCGGTCCAAGAAAGATCATCGCGAAGGTTTCATTCCGTTTGGACTCCGTTTGGTATTCCTTTTCTGCAAAACTCTAAAATAGGCAAAAAAACAGAAACTGGCATAGGGCCTCCGGTTAATAGGTTAGTCCCAAAAATAATATAAAAGAGCATATTAAAGCCCATCAAACATCCAAAACAGATAATATAATAGCATGGAACAATAAAAAATTATAGATACATTGGAGACATATCAAGCATCCCCAAGCTTAATTCTTGCTCGTCCTCGAGTAGGTAAATGATAAAAACAGAATTTTTGATGTGGAATGCTACCTAACATAATTATCAATGTAATTTTCTTTATCGTGGCATGAATGTTCAGATCCGAAAGATTCAAGACAAAAGTTTAATATAGACATAAAAATAATAATACTTCAAGCATACTAACAAAGTAATCATGTCTTCTCAAAATAACATGGCCAAAGAAAGTTCATCCCTACAAAATCATATAGTTTGGCTATGCTCCATCTTCGTCACACAAAATATTCAAATCATGCACAACCCCAGTTTTAGCCAAGCAATTGTTTAATACTTTAGTATTCTCAAACCTTTTCAACTTTCACGCAATACATGAGCGTGAGCCATGGACATAGCACTATAGGTGGAATAGAATGGTGGTTGTGGAGAACACAAAAAGGAGGAAGATGGTCTCACATCAACTAGGCATATTAATGGGCTATGGAGATCCCCATCAATAGATATCAATGTGAGTGAGTAGGGATTGCCATGCAACAGATGCATTCACTACAAAAAAATACACTTCCGTGATGATACGTGTTTGTCACAGTAGGTCACTTTTTTGTCATGCATGTACATCCATGACAAATTTATGACAAAATCAAGATAGTCATACCTGTGCTGTCGTAGAAGTGTTCCATGACATTACCAAAATTATCATCACGGAAGTGTCCACTTCCATGACGATAAATCGCGCGTCACAGAAGTGCTTTCATCAAGGGTGACCGACACGTGGCATCCACCGTAACGGAACGCCGTTAAGCTATCGAATCGGGTTTTGGATTCGATAACCCGTTAACAGCCCCGACCAATGGGGATTTTCCACATGTAAAATCATCATTGGCTGGAGGAAACACGTGCCGGCTCATCGTTGGGACAGATGTCAACCACTCATTGGACGGAAGGCGCCTATGATACGTCGACACGTGGCACGGCCCAATAGAGGCCCGTTCCTGTGAAAAGGCCGGCCCGTTTGACTTGGTCAAAAGGTGGCGGGCCGGCCCATGAAAAGCTTGTTAACGGCTTGTTCGCATATAGCCCATTTATAGCCCGCTAACCCAAGGCCCGTTACGCCCTATCCGAATTAGGCCCAGTAGCGTCATCTGGGCCATCCAATATGATTCCAGCCCATTTTCACTTTTGGCCCATGTATGGCCCATGACGTCTTTCGGACCATATGAGGCCCTATGTAACTCTTGGCCTATTAACGGCCCGTGGTGAAACTGGCTCGTAATGAACAGTGTATCACTTTACACCCATTAACGGCCCGTGGTGAAACTGGCCCGTAATGAACAATATATCACTTTATACCCATTAACGGCCCGTTATTCCATTGGGCCGTTTCCAGCCCATGTTATCTTTCGGCCTTCTCAGAGCCCATTTATTCTTGGGCTCATTTCCAGCATTCATTTACTTACGGCCCATTACTGTCATTTTCTGCTTGTGGGCCAAATTCAGCCCGTGGTTACAGTCGGCCCGTTTGTGGTCCGTTAATACGTTGGGCCGTTTTCATAGCATCATCAAATATGGCCTATTAACGATGGCCCGTTACGGTCGGCCCATGAACGGACGATTCCAACTCTAGCCCGTTGACGGCCATAATGCGGTCTGTTATTGGCCCATGTTTGGCCAATCGATCATACGGCCCGTATAAGGTCCATTGATGATACGACCCGTAGAAGGCCCATTGTTTCTACGGCCCGTAGAAGGCCTACTGTTTGTATGGCTCGTAGAAGGCCCACTGTTTCTATGGCCCGTAGGAGGCCCGGTGTCACTACAGTAAATATTAGCCCATGGTTATTGTGGCCTAGTTTTAAAAAATAGGTTATTGCAGCCACTAGTTAACCGCGGAAAAAGAACTGCAATGACTACAAGCAAACAAATAAACAAGACAACAAGGAAATAAATAAGCAAGCAACTAACGCTAGGCTATCACGGCTATTACACATATTACATCCACTAGGCATCAAAGTTCGCCACCAGTGCAAATATAGGGAACAAAGCAGCATATCATATACACTGGCCGTCAAAATTGGCCACCAGTGCAAATAAACGCGGCATCAAAACAAGAGCATAACTGAAACAACTTCAGAAGAGCTCAAGAAACGTTATCCTGGGTATCCACCATGCTGGCAATAAGCTTAGCAAGCTGATTAGCTTTGTCCTGTTTGGCGCTAAAATCCTCCAACGCTTGCTGTTGCACTAGAAAGTATGCATCTGAATGCTCCAGGGACTTTCGCAGTCCTTCCGCTTCTTGTCGCAGCACAACTGATCGATGTCTTTCAGCTTGTAGTTGATACTCAAGAAACCGAACTGATTCAGACATTGAGTTCGAATAGCTTGTGCAAGCGGTAGTGGCCAGTAACTCCAACACTAAACCAAGACAGGATGTGTCACTATCCTGAACCTTATATGCATTACTTCCTTTACCGTTGCTTAATAAGGCACTCTTGCCCAATATTCTGTCAGCATTCTAAAAGAAGAAACAAGTAGACACATAACAAGTTTAGCATGTACTAGTATATGAAACTCATTTCGGTGAACCAGTTCATTAGTAAGGTGGACAGGATTAAACTACCAAGTCTTCTATTGCCAAGTACTAGTACATAATAAAAGCATCAAACAAACATATATCTATGTCCTATGGTAGCAATGGAATCTTAAATTAGAACAGTTGTTCTTCAGGTTTAGGCACTTGTTCTACATGAACAGAGTACAGTAAGACGCAAGAATATAATACTTAAAAATAGAAAATGAGCTCATAGACCTTACCACATTCTTGGTTCGGGACTAGTACAGAACAAGGCGTTCCCAGTCATCGTCCAGTAAATGTGTCTCAGGAGAACGTAAGGGAATTTGATGAGTTTCTTTGCCGGTGAAGTACATTTTCGTCAGGTAATTCCGATACTGCCACCAAGCATTCTTGAAGATAGCAGAGGTATTAGCATAGGTTACATCATCCTGAGTTTCCAAAAAGTTCCTTCTCTATAGAGAAAAATGGGAAAATTTGTTGTATTATAACCATCATGGAGGTAGGATGTATGGGACGAAGCAAAGTAATTGCCATGAATAACATTACTTACACATAAATCTTGGACAAACACCTGCAACTGGTATTTTCCTTCATCTTCAGTATAATATTTCCAAGATGGGAAGATACGCACATACGATTTAACAACATCAAATGCGATAGATGCTAAACTACAACTAGATGGTTGTGCTTCCTCCACAGGAATAGGCGTACTAACTGGTGGAGTTGGGGTTCGCCGTGATAGTATTGGTCCTATGGGCACTGGAGCTGCCTTACTACCTGCTCTTGTTTGGGAGCTTTGTGGTGGAGATGGTGCTGTGTCAACAGGAACTGGGTTACTATCGGCTGGGGTTGAGGTTAGATTGGGTGAAGCTGGTTCTCTGTCCATCGTAGTAGGGGTACAATCTGTGAGAGTTTGGGTTATGTGTGGTAGGGCTGGTTCTTGTGCATGTACAACCGAGGTGCTATCTCCACCAAGAGGTAGCACTGTTTTATTTGAAGACCGTGTTTTTAGTCCGCTAGATACTGGCATCACCCGCTCCAATTCAAATGGCTGATAAACATGAAACATAGTTGAATGTACAGACATTGTATGAGAGACAGATGCAATAGATAGTGTGGAAAAAAGAGGGCATGAAATAGTTGACATGTATATTGTTTAACTAAAACGGATAGCATGACATAATTTCACATATATGATGTCTATCTAAACTGGATAGCATAGCATAACATAATTCAAAGATATGATGAATACCTAAACATGATCGCATGACATAATTCACCTACATGTTATCTAAGTAATCAGGATCACATCATTTAATTCACACATGTGATTTATATGCTAAACAGAGGGCATTCGATATGATGTCTGAACTAAGAACATGGTGTTGAATATTGTGTATATGATGTCTAAACTATGCAATGCAAGACACCGTATGCATGATATGAGCAGTATAACCGTGCCAAGTTAGAGCATACACCTCAGCGGGGGAATAGGACTGGTCATCTGTTTCTGAATCCATCTCTGAGGAGCTATTGGGACCCAACAAGAGATCTGCTTCGACAGGTAGCACTGTCTGCTCTGAAGGCCTTGTTTTCACTCCAGATTTTTCCATCTCCCACCCAAATGGCTGATTCACATGAAGAGTAGTTTAATGTACAAACATTGTCGACAAATGGAAATGTAATGAAGAAAAGGATGGGCAAGATATCATTCAAATATATGATGCCTGGTTAAATAGGATGGCATTGCACATTTCACATATATTATGGCTGGTTAAAAGACATGAGACTGCATAATTCCCATATATGATATAGAAACTAAACAGATGGCATTACAGAACATGTCTAAACTAAGTAGATGACATATATGATGTTAAAAGTAGGCACTGCAAGGCAACATATGCATGATATGACTAACATCATCATGCCAAGGTAGAGCAAGCACCTTGGGGGGGGGGTAAATAGGAGTGGTCAGCGGCGTCCGAATCCACCTCAGAACAGATATCTTCCTCTGGATTACAATCTGGAGAGGGGTGGGGAGGGTTTGCCATTGAACCCACCATGGAGCGATGTCTGCATGACATTGTATTGCCGCGCAAAACTCTTCTCTTTTTCTCTACATGTTCAACATGACTGTGTACAATATCTGACATGCATACGAAACAAATATGGTGAGATTATGTAAGGAGAGCATGCAGAAATTTAGAGTGATGGTAACAACCAGTGGATCGATGTTTTCCCATTGAACCAAAATAGCCCTAATGGATCGACGTGAATGTATAGTAATAAGTGATGCAACAAGTGTACAACCTCTTTGCCGTAGCCGTGTCGACCTCAACATCATTAGGTTGGTCGCTGAAGCAGTTGAGGCAGAGGTGGCTGTCGGAGGTGTGGAGGAAGATCTGAGGAATCTGTAGACGGCGTCTAGGGCACTACTCTGTTGTGACGGATCGTTCTGTCGTTGGAGCAGCTCCGGTGAGCTGTAAGACGTCAAGGCTGAAGCAGCACAAGACAAACATCGTCAATCTCAAGTGGGATTCTAATAGCATCTCCAATAGATGATGTAAAATGGATGTAAAATTAACATCACCAAAAACCACCTGACTACAACAGATGAGGTAAAAACTGTTGACTCTGAACTTAACTGTCGAAACTGAAATTTACTGTGGAATCTGAATGCTACTGTCGAAACTGGACGCAATGGTAGCAGAGAGGCACTTGACTTGTAGTTTATGGAGGGCCTGCAGTTCATCTTCAACCTACACCCCCTGAGCCGCCAGCCACCACCGGCCGAACCGCCGGCCCCAGCGCCGCCTCGCCGCCCCGAAACAACTCGCCATCACCGCCCCGGCCAGCCCTCTAGGCCCCCGCCCCCACCCTGAACCCTAAGATAGATAGTGGGGTACCTCTCCGGCGAGCCCCCGTCCCCGCTGCGGGTGGTTCTTCCTTAACTCCGGCGAGCCCCCCCCCCCCCAACCCCTGAAAATCGACTGACCCAAAAGTCGATTCAGTCGACTGAAGTGTGGCTTAATCGGAGCAGAGCAGCAGCACGAGCGAGAGGGAGAGCAGCAGCAGCAGCAGCTAGGCGAGCGAGCGATCGAGCAAGAGCTGGAGCAGCAGCAGCAGATCCGGCTGGTATGGCCGCCGCCGCCGAAGGGGCCTCGCACTGGGGGAGAGCCGCCGTGGAGATGTCGCCCGCGGCGCCGGCTTCAAGGTAGCCTCTCCATGAGGGTGCGGGATGGAGCACCGTCGGCGCCGGGAGGTCGAGTTAAGGAGAAGGTGTGATGCGATGAGTGTACAACCTCTTTGGTGGCACCGAGTAGGCCTCGGCTTCGTCCGAGGAGTCGGTGAGGATGTTGCGGTTCCGGTGGAGCAGCTTAAGGCGGTCCTGTGGGGATGGAGCAGCCGCGATAGACGAGGCGATCGTCGGAGCAGCTCCTTGGAGGTGGAGGATGGGGCGGCTGAACCGGCAGGACAGCGAGATAGATGACGGATCCTCATCCAGGGAGGTGGACGAGGGACGTTGAGCTGTTGCACTGGACGACATCGTCGGGGAAGAGGCTTCGGCTGGGCAGCGGTGACGTGGCAGACGGAGGAGGGTGGGGTTTCGCGGCTCGAGCGGAGAGGTTATGGCGGCCTGGGATTTCGAATGGCGAAAAGGGGGCGATGGGAGGGGGTGAAGCATGACTTAGGAACGCGCTTGTCCAAAATGTAGGGTGTGTTACAAAAGTACCCCCCACCGATTTGAACTAGCGGCCCTTTCAGCTCAGAGTTAGAAGGGGGATTTCGCGTGTCGGGATTTGGAAGCTGGAGGGAGTTTTCGCGCGCGTTGTAATTTCGGGATAGCAAGGCACGGGTTGTGAAGGCGTGAGTTTTGGGAGCACGATATCTGAATTTTCGGGATATAACAAGACGCGGGTTGAATTTTAGGGACAAGCCTAACGTGTAGTAATATTGTACTTGTACGTACCAAATCAATTCGCACTTCCCTCAACCAAAAAGAAAATGAAAAAAATAAAACTATTCACACCACACAAAGAGAGAGTCTTGCCCCGTTTTACTATACAAATGCTATTCAAAGCTACTCCCTCCTTCCATCTATATAGGGCCTAATGCGTTTTTCGATGCTAACTTTGACCAAATATTAGAGCAATGATATATGACATGCAACTTACACAAAGCACACCGTTAAATTCGTCTGTGAAAGGTTCTTTCAATGATATAATTTTTACATTGTGCATGTCATGTACTATTAATCTTGTCAATAGTCAAAGGCGGTCTTAAAAATCTCATTACGCCCTATATAGATGGAAGGAGGGAGTATGAATCCATGTTATGTCCGATTAAATTTTTTCGCTTGTTGTATAATGCATGTAACCTACTCATACCAACATTTTAGTGCATTCCAAATGTCTATACTACAGCTGCAATTTGAACTAAATTTGAATTCGTTTCTCTATTTCAATAAGAATCTACAATCATGATTGTTGCCAACTTCAACCATCATAGTTTCCTTGCTATCCGCTAGATATAAATCAGATGGCCTATAATGCAGGATGGCAGGCACACCATCATCAACAACTCCGTTTTTATAAGAGTAGAGATAAAACATATTAAATGTAGTATACCATGTTCATAACCACACCATGTGTATCACCGTTATATATATTCACACATCCGTCGGTTTGAAACACTATGATAAATTCTTCAAATATCCGAATTCGCTTTTTATAATGAAGTATATATGATTTCTATTCGTCGTTTACACCCACACAACCCTCTTATCTTTGTAGCTAGCGCTAACTTTCTCTTGTGCATGCACACGCCCGCATCCCTCTCACCCTCCCTCAGCATTCTCTAGCCCCATCGTGCAAATTTGTCTTTTCACTTTAGGTCGTTCACCCACGGTGTGTGTAGGCCCCCCAGCTCCTTCTTTACGGCACACATCGATCGATATGCCTCTCTAGCCAGGTGTGCCTAGAACAAACACAAGCTTCCCCTCTTCTCTTGTCACCGTCCATGCCTCACTCCCACCACTCTTTTCATCGTTCTCGTACTCGCACACTCCTCCCCCTCGATATAGTATGCCTCTCACCTCCTACATGCATCCCTCTCTCTCTATCCTTCTCCTCGTGCCTCATTTGCTTCTAACACACACATGCATGTATACCGATCGATCTCCCAACATATACCTAGATCGACTTTAACTACCCCCCATCGATCGACGTACCTCACAAGTTATGCCTCTCCTTTCTCTTACAAAGCGCGATTGATCTTCCTATGTAGTTACGTCTGCTTACCACAGCCACATCATCCCCCCTCATCATTCGTGCATGCCTCCTGACCCGTTTCTCACACGCACGTGCACAGACAACAAGCAGCCATCTCCTCTCTTATTGATATTGCGGGCGTGCCCTCCATTTTTCTAGCAAGTCTATCCCACCATTTGTTAGAAGCAACTCCACTACCACCCCCTCCAACACTCTAGCTCTATCTCTCTCCCAACCTTATTCATCTCTTGCACATATGCATGGATGTCGATCGATCTCCCTTAATACACGAGGCAGATCGATCTCCTTAATACATGAGGTAGGCCTCACTCCTCCTCCACACATATACCAGCCATTGTACCTCTATAGTTAACTGGGCCTCCCTCTTCCCCCACCACACACCGATAGTCAAGCGCTGCAGGTAGGTATCCATGCCACAGAGACAACTGCACATGTCCCATCTTACGTTCCAGTAGGCCAGCCACTCTATATCTTTGACGTGGGCACACACAAATTCGACGACACTCTTTATCGATCGCACGCGCGCGCACACACACATCATCCCTCTCTTCGATTCTATGGACACCTCAAGCCGATGATACCTCCACTCTCTTCTCGTGGATCGCCCCCTCTATATATATATTATATCCAGGACTCTATTTCACACACATTGCATATGTTAAATTTTTTATTGACCCCCCCACAAAAAACTCTCAAGAACCCACACACTATATCTCTCTAGGTTTGTATCTCTCTCACACAACCCCACGTAGGTGGTGTACGTATACAAGAAGAGAATAGGTGCACCGTGCATGTACTCACGCTTCGTGCCCAGCCACACCCGCGCGGGTACACGCTGGAGCTCATTTCTCCGCAGAAGCTGAATTTGTTTTTGAAACATCAAGTGGCCAGAGACTCGAAAACTTATTTGCCCATTAGTGACTTGTCAGGGCGGTGGATTTTAGTTTGCACGATAATGTTGCATCCACCTAAAGTAACGAAAGTTCTTACGTAAACTTCCTAGTAATTCCCTCTTCGTAGGTGCAGCATTACTCCTAACATTTGTAATATCAGTTTGAAACTTGTAATATCGCCGTGTCCTATTCCTCACTCCGTGCATTTAAAAACTGAACCAAAAAACCATACCGAAAATAAACCGAATCAAACCAATTTTATGGTTTTTATGGTTTCTGGTTTCGGTATGGTATGAACTTTTCATACCGATTTGAACTTGGTTTTTATGGTATATATCGGAAAACCGAACGGTTAACCGAATAAACCGAAGTAAAAAATAAATTTATATTTCTTGAGATGAACAACCATACAAGTTGTCATTTTTCTTGTACATGAGTCAAATGCACTACTAAGCACGTAATTTTTTCTTGTAACATAGTCATTTTTCTATTTTTAAAATGCTAAGCACGTCCATAACCATCAACAGATGAATCAATGCATGCATATATACTTATATATATAGTCATATACTATTTGTGTAGAATAGTATGTGTTTTGAGTCATAAATTTGCTAATTATTATTATGTCATTTCCAAATTCGCGTCAACTTTGGTTTTTATGGTATATACTGAAACCATACCGAAATAATTTGGTATATACCGAAACCGAACCGTATTTTAATTTCATACCATATTTACCGAAGTATTAATACCGTACAAACTGAAAAACCGTATAAATCGAACCATGTAAACCGAATAAACCGAACGCACAGGGTGACCTATTCCTGCGTTTTCAAAATCCTGCAAATCAAACAGGTACTGAGTTGGTGATGATGTTGTGCCTCCCATCTTTCACCAATAGCCGTCGGATCTAGATCTGACGCATACAAACCAAGCTTCTCCATTTTTGCAAAAAGATGCACGCACTTGTTCCCTATTTACAAACAACTCATTCTCTCTCACAATCAGCCTCATCTCCTCCCCACCACATCTAGGAGTAGAAGGCCATGGAAAAATCTGGCGCGATGGCCGCTGCCGGAGCCATCCACCCCCAATCTTGGTGTTCCGTGCAATGCACGGGCATCTACCCACGGGGAATTATGTCGAACAGGGCTAGTTGTAAGCAGGCTAGCTCTACAGCCATGATGATAGTGACTGCAGACGGTGAGGCTGACTATGGTATGCCGAACATGGCACCTATACTCAGGTGTCATCTTTGGCGCAGGGTCTTGTCACTTCACTGTGAGGAGCAGCACATAATAATTTGACCAACAGATAGTGCAGTGCCAGTACTCCTACTACTACATTGGTAGTACTACTATTAGTACTAGTAGCACCACCATCTGGATTTAGGAGTACTACCACGTCCATCTGGATTTTAGTATTTGACTAGCAATATCTAGTAATGCATGTCACCAAAAATGCACTACTCCCTCTGTAAATAAATACATGGTGTTTTATTCCTATCGGCGAGAGAACTTAATGTTTTTTGCTACTCCTAACCAGAGTACTAATAGGATTACATGCAATGAACTAAACACTACATGTCATGTTTGGTAGTCTCAAGTCATTGAAAGCATGCACGGCCCACATCTCTCATTGGTTGATATGTCACGAACTAAGAAACAAGGAGGGAGTTAATGCACCGTGCCTAAGTATTTTGGGATTATTTGGTTTTCGTAAGGTGACTTACACAACATTTTTGTTTACATGCATTAACATTTAATAGTTAAATCAAAGGTCAAAACTTGGCGCAAAATGCAAAGGGGACCAATAAACCAGTAAACATCAAACTTCTCTCGTTTGGCCCCAACTAGAGGTCCGGTGAGATGACTATACTGCACTGGCACGGAGGGGGACGCAGCTTCATTGACTTACGGTAACTGCCTTTGGGTGAATGACACATGGCCCCAGGGGGTGGCTGGCCCACCTATCATATAGCCAAAGGCAGGTGAGTAGAGGGCCGAGGAGTAGTACGAAATCCTACACACATACGCACGCTAACCAAGGGCTGAGTGATCACTCGAATCGCAAGATCAGTTGACTAGAAGCTACGCTAGACCCATGGAGGCGATGAGCGCGAGCATCAGCCGGCTGTGCCAGATGGTCCACGACGCCAGCCTACGGCCCGGCACTGAGGAACGTCTCCAGGTAGTATTGCTTGAGGCCGCCAGGGCGAGGGGCTGCTTGGACGACAGCTTCGTCTCCTTGTTCGACGAGGTCCTCGTCGGTTTCCTCGACAAGTTCACTGTCGTCAAGAAGCTTGCGGACGACTTTGACGTAAGCCTCCAGCCGACGCGCCCAGGCTCTGAGATGCCCGCCACCCTAAACGGCCACTATGGTAACAACCTCTTCGACGCACTGGTGGCCCTACGACTGCCCGTCGTCGCGCCGGAGAATGTCCACCTCGAGGTCGCGCTCGCCGCGCAGCGCCTGGCGTAGCAAGACACCATCGACATAATCACCCACGTCTACATGCAAATCGTCCACAAGGACTACTACATGCAAGAGGAGGACGATAGGACGCTGGCCTTCTTGGAGCGCAGGGTAACCTTGGACGACACTGTTCAGAAGCATGTTGAGCTCGCCGCCAACACCGCTGCTCCTCACACGTCGGTTGGTGACCCGGCGCACTAGGGCGTGAGGATGTCATTGAACGTTGATGGATCCGTATGTATTTTTATCTTTCCATCAAATCCATGTAGTAGTATATGATATTACAGTAATTATCTTGTCGGATGGCTGAGAAAACAGGAGGGAGAAGAGATGGCTGTAGCACGGACTCCAAGAAAATTGGTGTCGGATGGGACTCGTGTGGGTGGCGTGTGCCGTACTCCTAGACGTGAATGCTACTGAGTTATGGCCCATGCCACCCCACTATATCGAGGTATGTAGAACAATTTTCCTGCAGTCCGTGCTCAGCCTCCTCTATCTCTCTTCTCAGCCAGCCAGCGGACGCGCGGAGCCCATCGTCTGTTTGCTCACATGCAGCCCACATGTCAGTGAAAACGCAAGAGGACCCACTGAACCTGCACATCTTTCACCTCGATGTGCTGGTGATGAAAAACAAATCCAATAAAGATCTTCGGTGGCCGCTTTTGGAGTTACTCAAGAGTAGTAAGATTATATTTACAGTTTAACTCAAGATGCACATTTCGTGGCTTCAACTACCACTCTATTTTCTTTCATGACACAACCTGGATGCTGGATGTCCCACGTGTCGGCAAAAGGAGGAAGAACCCGACCAAATCTTTGGTTCTGCTATCAAATGAGATTAGTGCACTTGTTGATACTCCTACTAGAATAGAGGCTAGACATGAGACTAGATGCGAGGAAGCAACGTCTACTTCTTTACACTCGAAGAAGAAAGAAGCAGGCAAGATCGAGCCTCTGCAGATCAACAATGAATGCATCGAGAAGGCACTAATCCAACTTACAGGAGTAGTAAAATGTATTCTTGTGGTTCTTGTTTTCTTTGGTCTTGCTTTTCTAGTCAAAATTATCGTTGGAGTTCATGCAAAACGGAGGTCCATTTAGGGTCGTGCGTTGGAGTTGGACTTACAAGTGGGACCGCAGTTAAGGAAACCGACTATTGGCAAACCCCCACCTCGCCCGCCGTGCGATGGCTGAAGTTAGGCTGGTCATAGTGGGAGTAACTTAGCAAGTAACATAGCGCATTTCAAGACAAGTTTGCTTATGTGGCATATAGTTAATGAGTAGAGAAATGTTTGGAGTAACATAATATGTTACTATAACATAACGCAAACCAAAGCAAAATGAGTCTATAATGTAATAAATGCAATCATCTATGATACTACTTGTATGTTACTTTGCACTATGAAGGTAGTAACAAAGACTAGTGTCATATGCATGACACTAGTCTAAGTTACTCCCCACTATAACCAGCCTTAGAGAAACGACGAGGTTGAAGAGATTGCTCTAGCACAGACTCCAAGAAATAATATGGTGTCAGATGGATGTCGTGGTGGTGGCATGTGCCGTACTCCTGGACGTGAATGCTTGTTCTGGCCCATGCCACCCTTCTACTCCTACTACTTACTCCTACTAGTATATAGTATACTAGTATCGAGGATTCGAGGTGCTGGTTACGTACAACAAACACATTAACATATGGCTACAGTAAAAACACCCGCCCGACGTGCGAAGCATGTGAAGCTAGTACAAATTTAGAGAAGCGACTCGAAAGCCATTCATAAATTTAGTAAGTTTATCACAGGCATATCATTTTATTACATACAACAGGTCATCAACCCACATCGACAACGAGGATACATTATAAATACTAAAGTTTTCACCACACAACAAATAACAAGCCATGAAATGAACTTCAACTCAACCATTCCGTGGCGTTGGAAATGCTTGCTTTGAACCACAACTGATTCTCTGGGACGGGCCATCTGTTGTCAATCTGGAGACCAACACAGGACCGATCATCCAGGCTGAAGCGGCCTACTATATCAGTACGAGGGTAGGGAACCACCCAAATGTCCGAGGTATAGACACAGTTGCTTCTCATAAATGTGTCAGCAGCAGTTGGATCGCCTTTCACCATCATCAGATAGTTTTGTCCAAGGAAGAGCGAGTTTTCTCCAAGACTATCAATTCTGTGCCAGGGAGAAGGAGTTGGAGCTAGCACACTAGTATCCATCCTGAATACCATGCAACAGGTGTTGGAATAGGTCCGAAGAGTGCGACCATGGGAGACACCTGCTTCCTTACCAGTAACATCATCAGTGGGTTGTATACACACAAGAAGAGGTGATCCATCGGAATTAGTTGCCAGGCGCCACAGAGTATATCGGCGCTACTCGTCCTCATGCTCGTGATCATCACCATCGTCATATCCCCCTTGGTTATAAAATTTTTCAAGTATAGGTGGTGGGATGTTCACAGGACCTTGGAAACACAAGAAGAAGGTTAATTAGTAAAGGGAAACTTGCTAACCCGCATGCATGTGGATGAAACAATTATAATTACGGTGGAAGACAAACGTACTGAAACTACTAGGATGCCATGCAAAAACAGTGCCACGAGTGGTGGCAGCAAACACAAGGCCCTCGTATTGAATTGCATCACAGTACTCATCCGTGTACAGAAACTGATTTTTGAGCAATATCCATTGAGTCGAACCACGAAGGATGGAACAAGCTTGTCGAAGATAGCAACAACTTGATAGTTGTTGTAATTCCAAGAGCGGTTGGGAACTCGACAAATTGCTATCTTCCATAGAAGACAGTCACCATGATCGTATTTGAACGTGCGTACATTACCGGTGTGCTCAACCTCTGGGCAGTGTGCTGAAATTTTTGGAAGTGGAACCCGGTGACGAGTGTACACATTCACAAGTTCCCACTCGCAGTTGGACCCAATGTAAACAACCCAATCTCCATTGCGCCCGCCCAAGCCTTGCCCTCGAGCGATGGCATCTTAACATCATACATATCATTATCAAGCGGCATCAACTGGCACAGGGCGATGCCTCCGTTGTGCCGGCGCCAGTCATCAGGGTCACGACAAAGAAGATATGGGAGATCAAACCGCTCCTTGACTCTTGGGTTCTTTGTAATGATGTTATTAGTTGAGTCGAGAATGGGCTTGAACGAACCTGCCATGCTAGCTGAGGTGATGACGTCGCACCGATCAATGAGTTCCTCCACCACGTCATCTTTCAGATCGGGGAAAGAATAACGGGGTCGTTTCCGGCCTGTTCCCTCCATGGAGAAGACGATCGAACAATGGCAGAAGAAAGGGTGAAGGGCTAAAGGAAAATGGAGGAGGAAGAGGAAGAGCGTGCGACAACAGTTCCAAATCGAGAGGGAAAGGCGAAGAGTCGGTGGACGGTTGCGAGTTTGCCATGGTTCACGAAGAGGCGCCCCGGCCTACACGTTCGTTCGGAAATACTGGGCTGTGCGGGACACTCTGGCCTGTCTAGACAGCCTTTTCTTTTATGTTTACCACAGACCAACCCAGTAGTTTTTTTTCTTTCTGAAAATGGCTAGCCCAATTCTTTTGTGATTTGTCAAGTAAGTCACTTTATCAGGCCTTCTGGGCTGCAAATCGTTCAAGACGAGGAGAGCTTCATTCGGCTGGTCAGAAAATGGCCGATCAGTAATGAGAAATGGGCTGTACATTTTTAAAACACATCAAACCGGCAACTATTTTCAAATATCTTTTTTTCATTTCGAGATTTTAAATTGCATTGATTTTTATGCGTGGACAATTTATTGGATTTTATATTGATATACATTTATTTTTAAAATCAGTCTGAATGTGACTCAAAATTTCAGGATTAAAAACACTTCAGACCGCACCGACATATGCAAAATTTCGTATAATTTTTTAACCGTGGCCACAATATGGGCTGTAATGCTAACATAAAGAATATGGGCTCCAAAAAAACCCGTAAGAATTAGCAAATGGGCTGTAAATTATTTAAAATAATGGCAGATGGACTGTATGTTGTTTTCCACAGATTTGAGGCTTTCCACAGATGGCATGTATACTGTTGGATGTCCATCCAACGGCCGCCGTGCTTCTTCAATCTCTGCTCTTCCTGCTCCAGCTGCTCAAACAAGCGCCGGCGGCACTGCCTGCTCCCTCCTCCCCGCGGCCGACTGTGCTGCCGCGCAGGCCTCACCGCCCCATCGTACTCCCGTCGTTGGCCTAGCCATCCCTCTACTCACCCACACCTGCTGTTATTCTCCGACGACGGCAGACGAACCAGTAAACCCTCGTACAGTCGTACTCCCCTCCGCGTGGGAAACAAAAACAACGGCCGAGTCTTCCCTGCCTCCGTGTCGTTCCCTTCCTAGGCCTCGCCGTCGTCCACCGCCCTGGTGCTCTCGGCGTGGCGTGGTCAGCATGGTCAACGACCAACATGCATCTGAAGTGGAATGTACGTGGAGAGGCTGACAGCTGGGTCCACGGCCGCACGCAAGGAAATGCCTCCTTATTACGCGCAAAATAATGATTTCCTCCACTTGACATTTGGGACCCACCAAAACGGCCTCTGTATTTCCTGAAAAAAACGTTACCGCCGCTGACAGCTTGGACCCACCAGCTATATCTTCGCACGCAAGGAAGTGCCTCCTTATTACGCACAAAAAAATGAATTACCCCCTGCTAGCTGGGACCAAGTATAGTGGGCCTACTAAGTTGACGGGGACGAAGGGCTTTGTCAACTTAGTCAATATGCACGATTCTAGCTCGACTGACCGTACGATGTCCATCCAACGGCCGTAGTGCTTCTTCAACCTCTGGTCTTCTTGCTCCAGCCGCCCAAAGCAGCGCCGGTCGTGCCGCCTGCTCCTGCCTCCCATGGCCAGCTGTGCTGCCGCGGAGGCCTCACCGCCCCCATACTACGCCCACCGCTGGCCAGGCCATCCCTCCACTCCACTCACCCACACCCCCTGTTATTCTGCGGCGACGGCAGCGCAGCCGAACCAGTGAACCCTCGTACTCCTCTCCGCGTGGGCATCCACTACCGCATCTTCCCCGGCTCCGCGTCGTCCCCTTCCTAGGCCTCGTCGTCGTCCACCGCCGTGGTGCTGTCAGCGCAGTGTGGTCAATGTGGTCAACGACCGAATTCCATCGGAAGAATACTGTACGTGGAGAGGCTGACAGCTGGGTCCACGGCAGCCGCAAGGAAGTGCCTCCTTATTACGCGGAAAATAATTATTCCTCCACCTCACAGAAGGGACCCACCGGACACCCACCAGTATATCACGAAAAAAACGTTTGCCCCTGACTGCTGGGACCCACCCGACGGGCCACCGTATTTCGCGAAAAAAACGTTCCCCCTACTGTCAGCTTGGACCCACCGGAAGTGCCTCCTTATTACACACAAAAAATGAATACCCCCCTGCTAGCTGGGACCCACCTTAGTGGCAGGCTGACTTGTGGGCCTACTAAGTTGATAGGGACGGAGGGCTTGTCAACTTAGTCAATATGCACGATTCTAGCTCCAGTGACCGTACGATGTCCATCCAACGGCCGTAGTGCTTCTTCAACCTCTGGTCTTCTTGCTCCAGCCGCCCAAACCAGCGCCGGTCGTGCCTCGCGCTCCTGCCTCCCGTGGCCGGCTGCGATGTGGCGGAGGCCTCACCGCCCCTACTACTCCCACCGCTGGCCAGGCCATCCCTCTACTCACCCACACCCCTTGTTATTCTGCGGCGACGACAGCCTCACACCGTAGCGAACCAGTGAACCCTCGTACTCCTCTACGCATGGGCATCCACTGCCGCGTCTTCCCCGGCTCCGCGTCATCCCCTTCCTGGCCTCGCCGTCGTCCACCGCCCTGGTGCTCTCGGCGCGGCGTGGTCAACATGGTCAAGGAACGGCTTCCATCAGACGTGGACTGTACGTGGAGAGGCTGATAGCTGGGTCCACGGCCGCAGCAAGGAAGTGCCTCCTTATTACGTGCAAAATAACTATTCCTCCACCTGACAGCAGGGATCCATCAGACGGGCCACCAGTATTTTGCGAAAAAAAATCTTTTCCCCCTGACTGCTGGGACCCACCAGACGGGCCATCGTATTTCGCGAAAAAACGCCCCCTCGCTGTCAGCTCGGACCCACCGGAAGTGCCTCCTTATTATGCACAAAAAAATGAATACTCCCCCGGCTAGCTGTGACCCACCTTGCTGGGAGGCTGACTTGTGGGCCTACTAAGTTGACGGTGACGAAGGGCTTTGTTAAGTTAGTCAATATGAACGATTCTAGCTCCAGTGACCGTACGATGTCCATCCAACGGACGTAGTGCTTCTTCAACCTCTGGTCTTCTTGCTCTAGCCGCCCAAAGCAGCGCCGGTCGTGCCGCATGCTCCTGCCTCCCGTGGCCAGCTATGCTGCCGCATATGCCTCACCGCCCCCTACTATTCCCACCGCTGGCCAGGCCCTGCGACGATGGCAGCCTCACACCGCAGCCAAACCAGTGAACCCTCGTAGTCCTCTCCGCGCGGGCTTCCACTGCCGCGTCATCCCCTTCCTAGGCCTCGCCGTCATCCACCGCCGTGGTGCTCTCCGCATGGCGTGGTCAACGTGGTCAAGGAACGACTTCCATCAAAAGAGTATTGTACGTGGAGAGGCTGACAGCTAGGTCCACGGCTACAACCCAGTTTTTTTGTGATTTGCCAAGTAAGTCGCTTTGTCAGGCCTGTTGGGCTGCAAATCTTTCAAGACAAGGAGAGCTTTCATTCGGCTGGCCGAGAAAATGGCCCATCAGTAATGAGAAATGGGTTGTACATTTTTAAAACACATCAAACCGGCAATTAGTTTCAAATATCTTTTTTTTCATTTCAAGATTTTAAATTACATTAATTTTTATGCATGGAGAATTTGTTGGATTTTATATTGATATACATTTATTTTTAAAATTAGTTTGAATGTGAGTCGAAATTTCGGGATTAAAAATAGTTCGAACCGCACCGAAATATGCAAAATTTCGTATAATTTTTTAACCGTTGCCACAATATGGGCTGTAATGCTAACAAAAAGAATATGGGCTCCAAAAAAACCTTAAGAATTAGCAAATGGGCTGTAAATTACTAGAAATAATGGCAGATGGGTTGTATGCTGTTTTCCACAGATTTGAGGCTTTCCTAAAAAAAGGTTGACGCACAAGCACTGACTGTTGGATGTCCGTCCAACGGCCGTCGTGCTTCTTCAATCTCTGCTCTTCCTGCTCCAGCCGCTCAAACAAGCGCCGGTGGGACTGCCTGCTCCCTCCTCCTCGCGACCGGCTGTGCTGCCGCGTAGGCCTCACCGCCCGACCGTACTCCCATCGTTGGCCTAGCCATCCCTCTACTCACCCACACCTGTTGTTATTCTCCGGCGAGGGCAGAAAAACCAGTAAACCCTCGTACAGTCGTACTCCCCTCCGCGTGGGAAACAACTGCTGAGTCTTCCCTGCCTCCGTGTCGTCCCCTTCCTAGGCCTCGTCGTCGTCCACCGGCCTGGTGCTCTCGGCGCGGCGTGGTCAACATGGTCAAGGAACGACTTCCATCGGACATGGACTGTACGTGGAGAGGCTGACAGCTGGGTCCACGGCCGCAGCAAGGAAGTGCCTCCTTATTACGCGGAAAATAATGATTCCTCCACCTGACAGTTGGGACCCATCGGACGGGCCACTGTATTTCACGAAAAAAACGTTTCCCCCTAACTGCTGGGACCCACCAGCTACATCTTTGCACGCAAGGAAGTGCGTCCGGGCAAAAAAAATGATTCGCCCCCTGACTGCTGGGACCCACCAGCTACATCTTCGCAGGCAAGGAAGTGCCTGACAGTCGGGACCCACCTGGTCGAAGCGTATGTAGCGTTGTCATTCTGGTCGCGAACGTGTACGTACATACTGGTCGATGTAGAGGCGCGCACATGTCGTAGTAGAGGCGCGCACGTAGCATGTACACGTACGTACACTGGCCAGGGTGCAAGAAAGAAAATACGGCCACGTATGTGTACATACGGGCGGGGTCTCGAACGCCTACTCGCGCATACGTACGGCGAGGGCTCGTGTACATGGCTGGGTCGGAACGGAGAAACAGCGTCTTCATCGTGTTCATGGGGAGGCAACAGAATGCGTCGTGTTCATGGGGAGGCAACGAAATGTTCATGTTCACGGGGAGGCAACGGAATGTGTCGTGTTCATCGGGAGGCAACGGAACGCATGGGAGCCAACCGGCTGGGTCAAAACGGAATGCATGGTCGTGTTCATCAGTAGGGCTTGGATGGAACAGACGATGGAAACGAGGCCTAGCGTACCGCACAACAGAGGAAACAGACCTCCTACATTCAGAATGGGGTCCTGTTGATTGGGAGGGGTCTGGCGTACCGCAAAACGGAGGAAACGGACCTCCTACGGTCGAAACGGGGGTCCTGTTGATCGGGAGGGGTAAGGATGGCAATGGGTCGGGTTTGGATCGGGTTGACCAATATCAAATCCATATCCATATCCATGGAGGCAGTCCCAACCCATCCATAAAAAAATCCATGGGCGAAAAATTGTGACCATGTCCAAATCCGATGGATATCCATACCCATTGGATATCCATCGGGTCCTCTCAAGACCTATACATAAGACATAACTCATTGCACAATGTGCACTCCGCATTGGCGTGCTTACTCCCCGCCGTGCAGTCATAGCCCTTGCATTGTCCCACTGCTGCGGCCATGCATCAATGCGTTTGTGTAAAAGCAAAGACGGAGGGGTCAAGGAGATATGGAGCTGGGTTGTCGCAGGCCAGTAGTGGCTGCTGCAGCGATCCACCTTATGTGGGGGTAGCGGCTGGCAGCAGCGGCCACCTCTAGGTCTATGAGAGGAGTAACTCAAGGAGATGGCACCGATTCTCAACGACAAGTCATTTAATTAGTGTAGATAATAGGATGAGAAGGTGCGTTGGAGTATGTTACGGTGGGGATTGTGTAATTTCTTTTGGATGTTTTAGATAAAGGATAAAATTATAGTTGGGCATGTGACTATGGGGTAGGGGTAGCAGAATATTGCCCGTTAAGTCAGACTGTCGGGTCGGGTTTGGATATATCCATGGGTACAAGATTATGTCCATGCCCTATCCACGAGTAACTGGGCCGGGTTTGGGTGCTGCCCATGGGCGCAAAAGCATATCCAAACCCTATCCATTCGGGTTGGATATCCATGGGTATCCATGTCCATGGATAAAATTGCCATCCTTAGGGAGGGGTGTGGCGTACCGCAAAACGGATGAAACGGACTTTTGTTGGAGCACTACGGTCGAAACGGGGGTCCTGTTCATCGGGAGGGGTGTGGCATACCGCAAAACGGGACTCCACGGGATACTGTTCATCTCCACCGTCGACCCCCTCCAGCCTCCACGAGCTACTGTTCATCCACCGTCGACCTCCTCCAGCCTCCACCTGCGACTGTTCATCCACGGGCTCCTGTTCATCCATCCTCCACCGCGCGCTACTCCACAGGGTACTGTTCAACCAGCCCTCTCCACGGGCTCCTGTTCAACCACCCCTCCACGGGCTACTGTTCATCCTGCCCTCCACCGTCTACTGTTCATCCTGCCCTCCACGGGGTGGTCCTGTTCATCCAGCCCTCCACGGGGTCCTGTTCATCCAGCCCCAACCGGCTCGATCGATCGGGGTCCTGTTCATCCAGAGGCAATACCACGGGCTCCTGTTCATCCACCCCCATCGGGAACTATTCATCCAAACCCCCCCGCAACGCTCACTGTTCATCCAGAGGCAGCATCGATCGGCTTCAGTTAGCAGCAGCAGCGAAGGAATCACTCGATCGGGTTCAGTTAACAGCCATCGATCGATTGCTCGGGTTCAGTAACGCGTAGCCTGCAGTGCAATCGCTCGGGTTCAGTTAGAGCCCAACGCCTCGCTCGGGTTCAGTTAGAGCCAACGCCTCACACACATGCGCGTGCGTGTACGAGAGAAACGCGCATCACTCGGCCCCCGACCTCCCACCGTAACCGGGAACTCCCCGAAATTTTCCTCCCCCTCGCTTCTACCATGATTTTTTCCGTCATGGACGACCCAAATAATGTCATGCGGCTGCGTGTCCGGCCCGCCCAGGACGAAAAGCCCATTTTCTGTCATGATTTTTTGTCATAGAAGTAGGAGCCTACCACATCTATGATGATACCAGGTTTTGTCACAATTGTCGTCATAGAAGTGTCATATGTGTGACATAATTTTTTTCGTTCGGCCCAAAATGTCACGGATGTGCCTTTTTTTGTAGTGATTAGAGCTATAAATGTATGAAAGCTCAACAAAAGAAACTAAGTGGTGTGCATCCAACTAGCTTGCTCACGAAGACCTAGGGCATTTTGAGGAAGCCCATAATTGGAATATACAAGCCAAGTTCTATAACGAAAATTCCCACTAGTATATGAAAGTGACAAAATAAGAGACTCTCTATCATGAAGATCATGGTGCTACTTTGAGGCACAAGTGTGGAAAAAGGATAGTAGGATTGTCCCTTCTCTCTTTTTTGTGTGTCTTCTTTGGCCTCTTTTTTCCCCACACGGGACAATGCTCTAATAATGATAATCATCACACTTCTATTTATTTACACCTCATGGATTACAACTCGATACTTAGAACAAAATATGACTCTATATGAATGCCTCCGGCGGTGTAGCAGGATGTGCAATGAATCAAGAGTGACTTGTATGAAAAATTATGAATGGTGGCTTTGCCACAAATACGATGTCAACTACATGATCATGTAAGGCAATATGACAATGATGGAGCATGTCATAATAAATGAAACGGTGGAAAGTTGCATGGCAATATATCTCGGAATGGCTATGGAAATGCCATAATAGGTAGGTATGGTAGCTGTTTTGAGGAAGGTGTATGGTGGGTTTATGGTACCGGCGAAAGTTGCGCGGTACTAGAGAGTCTAGCAACGGTGGAAGGGTGCACTACAAAAAAAGACACATCTGTGACATTTTGGGCCAAACGAAAAAAAATTCTGTCATACATATGACACTTCTATGACGATAATTGTGACAAAACCCAGTATCATCATAGATGTGGTGGGCTCCTACTTCTATGATAAAAAATCATGACAGAAAATGGGATTTTCGTCCTGGACGGGCCGGAGACGCAGCTGCATGACATTCTTTGGGCCGTCCATGACGGAAAAAACCGTGGTAGAAGCGAGGGGGAGGAAAATTTCGGGGAGTTCCTGGTTACGGTGGGAGGTCGGGGGCCGAGCGATGCATGTTTCTCTCGTACACGTACGTGCGTGTGTGCGAGGCGTTGGCTCTAACTGAACCTGAGCGAGGCGTTGGGCTCTAACTGAACCCGAGCGATTGCACTGCAGGCTACGCGTTACTGAACTCGAGCGATCGATTGATGGCTGTTAACTGAACTCGATCGAGCGATTCCTTCGCTACTGCTGCTAACTTAAGCCGATCGATTGGATGAACAGTGAGCGTTGCGCGCGGGGGGGGGGGGGGTGGATGAACATGAACAATGAGCGGTGGCGTTGTGAAGGAAATATGCCCTAGAGGCAATAATAAAGTTATTATTTATTTCCTTATATCATGATAAATGTTTATTATTCATGCTAAAATTGTATTAACCGGAAACATAATACATGTGTGAATACATAGACAAACAAAGTGTCACTAGTATGCCTCTACTTGACTAGCTCGTTAATCAAAGATGGTTATGTTTCCTAACCATGAACAATGAGTTGTTATTTGATTAATGGGATCACATCGTTAAGTGAATGATCTGATTGACATGACCCATTCCATTAGCTTAGCACCCGATCGTTTAGTATGTTGCTATTGCTTTCTTCATGACTTATACATGTTCCTATGACTATGAGATTATGCAACTCCCGTTTGCCGGAGGAACACTTTGGGTGCTACCAAACTTCACAACGTAACTGGGTGATTATAAAGGAGTACTACAGGTGTCTCCAAAGGTAGATGTTGGGTTGGCGTATTTCGAGATTAGGATTTGTCACTCCGATTGTCGGAGAGGTATCTCTGGGCCCTCTCGGTAATGCACATCACATAAGCCTTGCAAGCATTACAACTAATATGGTAGTTGTGAGATGATGTATTACGGAACGAGTAAAGAGACTTGCCGGTAACGAGATTGAACTAGGTATTGGATACCGACGATCGAATCTTGGGCAAGTAACATACCAATGACAAAGGGAACAATGTATGTTGTTATGCGGTCTGACCGATAAAGATCTTCGTAGAATATGTAGGAGCCAATATGGGCATCCAGGTCCCGCTATTGGTTATTGACCGGAGACGTGTCTCGGTCATGTCTACATTGTTCTCGAACCGTAGGGTCCGCACGCTTAACGTTACGATGACAGTTATTATGAGTTTATGCATTTGGATGTACCGAAGGTTGTTCGGAGTCCCGGATGTGATCACGGACATGACGAGGAGTCTCGAAATGGTCGAGACATAAAGATTGATATATTGGAAGCCTATGTTTGGACATCGGAAGTGTTCCGGGTGAAATCAGGATTTTACCGGATTACCGGGAGGTTACCGGAAAACCCCGGGAGTCATATGGGCCTTATTGGGCTTTAGTGGAAAGGTGAAAGGGGCTGCCCATAGTGGGCTGCGCGCCTCCCCCTCCCCTAGTCCTATTAGGACTAGGAGAGGTGGCCGGCCACCTCTCTCTCTCTTTCCCCCTTGGGAGTCCTATTTGGAATAGGATTGGGGGGGAGTCCTACTCCCGGCAGGAGTAGGACTCCTCCTGCACCTCCATAGGGCTGGCCGCACCCCTCCCCCTTGGCTCCTTTATATACGGAGGCAGGGGGCACCTCTAGACACACAAGTTGATCTACGGATCGTTCCTTAGCCGTGTGCGGTGCCCCCCTCCACCATATTCCACCTCGGTCATATCGTCGCGGAGTTTAGGCGAAGCCCTGTGCCGGTAGAACATCATCATCGTCACCACGCCGTCGTGCTGACGGAACTCATCCCCGAAGCTTTGCTGGATCGGAGCCCGGGGATCGTCATCGAGCTGTACGTGTGCTAAGAACTCGGAGGTGCCGGAGTAACGGTGCTTGGATCGGTCGGATCGGGAAGAAGATGTACGACTACTTCCTCTACGTTGTGCAACGCTTCCGTTGCGATCTACAAGGGTACGTAGATCATACTCTCCCCTCGTTGCTATGCATCACCATGATCTTGCGTGTGCGTAGGAATTTTTTTGAAATTACTACGTTCCCCAACAGTGGCATCCGAGCCTAGGTTTTATGGTTTGATGTTATTTGCACGAGTAGAACACAAGTGAGTTGTGGACGATACAAGTCATACTGCCTACCAGCATGTCATACTTTGGTTCAGCGGTATTGTTGGACGAGACGACCCGGACCAACCTTACGCGTACGCTTACGCGAGACCGGTTCCCTCGACGTGCTTTGCACATAGATGGCTTGCGGGCGACTGTCTCTCCAACTTTAGTTGAACCGAGTGTGGCTACGCCCGGTCCTTGCGAAGGTTAAAACGGAGTCTATTTGACGAACTATCGTTGTGGTTTTGATGCGTAGGTGAGATTGGTTCTTGCTTAAAGCCCGTAGCAGCCACGTAAAACTTGCAACAACAAAGTAGAGGACGTCTAACTTGTTTTTGCAGGGCATGTTGTGATGTGATATGGTCAAGGCATGATGCTAAATTTTATTGTATGAGATGATCATGTTTTGTAACCGAGTTATCGGCAACTGGCAGGAGCCATATGGTTGTCGCTTTATTGTATGCAATGCAATCACGATGTAATGCTTTACTTTATCACTAAACGGTAGCGATAGTCGTGGAAGCATAAGATTGGCGAGATGACAACGATGCTACGATGGAGATCAAGGTGTCGCGCCCGTGACGATGGTGATCATGACGGTGCTTCGGAGATGGAGATCACATGCACAAGATGATGATGGCCATATCATATCACTTATATTGATTGCATGTGATGTTTATCTTTTTATGCATCTTATCTTGCTTTGATTGACGGTAGCATTATAAGATGATCTCTCACTAAATTATCAAGAAGTGTTCTCCCTGAGTATGCACCGTTGCGAAAGTTCTTCGTGCCGAGACACCATGTGATGATTGGGTGTGATAGGCTCTACGTTCAAATACAACGGGTGCAAAACAGTTGCACACGCGGAATACTTAGGTTATACTTGACGAGCCAAGCATATACAGATATGGCCTCAGAACACGGAGACCGAAAGGTCGAGCGTGAATCATATAGTAGATATGATCAACATAATGATGTTCACCGATGAAACTACTCCATCTCACGTGATGATCGGACATGGTTTAGTTGATTTGGATCACGTGATCACTTAGAGGATTAGAGGGATGTCTATCTAAGTGGGAGTTCTTTAGTAAAATGATTAATTGAACTTTAATTTATCATGAACTTAGTCCTGGTAGTATTTTGCAAATTATGTTGTAGATCAATAGCTTGCGTTGTTGCTTTCATATGTTTATTTTGATATGTTCCTAGAGAAAATTGTGTTGAAAGATGTTAGTAGCAATGATGCGAATTGGATCCATGATCTGAGGTTTATCCTCATTGCTGCACAGAAGAATTGTGTCCTTGATGCACCGCTAGGTGACAGACCTATTGCAGGAGCAGATGCAGACGTTATGAACGTTTGGCTAGCTCAATATGATGACTACTTGATAGTTTAAGTGCACCATGCTTAACGGCTTAGAATCGGGACTTCAAAGACGTTTTGAACATCATGGACCATATGAGATGTTCCAGGAGTTGAAGCTAATATTTCAAGCAAATACCCGAGTTGAGAGATATGAAGTCTCCAACAAGTTCTATAGCTAAAAGATGGAGGAGAATCGCTCAACTAGTGAGCATGTGCTCAGATTGTCTGGGTACTACAATCGCTTGAATCAAGTGGGAGTTAATCTTCCAGATAAGATAGTGATTGACAGAATTCTCTAGTCACCATCACCAAGTTAGTAGAACTTCATGATGAACTATGATATGCAAGGGATAACGGAAACGATTCCCAAGCTCTTCGTAATGCGGAAATTGACGAAGGTAGAAATCGAGAAAAACATCAAGTGTTGATGGTAGACAAGACCACTAGTTTCAAGAAAAGGGCAGAGGGAAGAAGGGGAACTTCAAAAAGAATAGCAAGCAAGTTGCTGCTCAAGTGAAGAAGCCCAAGTCTGATCCTAAGCCTGAGACTAAGTGTTTCTACTGCAAAGGGACTGGTCACTGGAAGCGGAACTACCCCAAGTGATTGGCAGATAAGAAGGATGGCAAAGTGAACATAAGTATATTTGATATACATGTTATTGATGTGTACTTTACTAGTGTTTATAGAAACCCCTCAGTATTTGATACTAGTTCAGTTGCTAAGATTAGTAACTCGAAACGGGAGTTGCAAAATAAACAGAGACTAGTTAAGGGTGAAGTGACGATGTGTGTTGGAAGTAGTTCCAAGATTGATATGATCATCATCGCACACTCCCCTATACTTTCGAGATTAGTGTTGAACCTGAATAAGTGTTATTTGGTGTTTGCATTGAGCATGAATATGATTTGATCATGTTTATTGTAATACGGTTATTCATTTAAGTAAGAGAATAAATTGTTGTTCTGTTTACATGAATAAAACCTTATATGGTTACACACCCAATGAAAATAGTTCGTTGGATCTCGATCGTAGTGATACACATAATCATAATATTGAAACCAAAAGATGCAAAGTTAATAATGATAGTGCAACTTATTTGTAGCACTGCCGTTTAGGTCATATTGGTGTAAAGCGCATGAAGAAACTCCATGCTGATGAGATTTTGGAATCACTTGATTATGAATCACTTGATGCTTGCGAACCATGCCTTATGGGCAAGATGACTAAAACGCTGTTCTTCGGAACAATGGAGCGAGCAACAGATTTGTTGGAAATCATACATACTGATGTATGTGGTCCGATGAATATTGAGGCTCGCGACAGGTATCATTATTTTCTGATCTTCACAGATGATTTGAGCAGATATGAGTATATCTACTTGATGAAACACAAGTCTGAAACATTTGAAAAGTTCAAAGAATTTCAGAGTCAAGTGGAGAATCATCGTAACAAGAAAATAAAAGTTTCTACGATATGATCGCAGAGGTAAAATATTTGAGTTACGAGTTTGGCCTTCAGTTAAAAACAATGTGAAATAGTTTCACTACTCACGCCACCCGGAACACCACAGTGTAATGGTGTGTCCGAACGTCATAACCGTACTTTATTGGATATAGTGCAATCTATGATGTCTCTTACCGATCTACCACTATCATTTTGGGGTTATGCATTAGAGACAGTTGCATTCACGTTAAATAGGGCACCATCTAAATCCGTTGAGACGACACCGTATGAACTATGGTTTGGCAAGAAACCTAAGCTGTCGTTTCTTAAAGTTTGGGATTGTGATGCTTATATGAAAAAGGTTTCATTCTGATAAGCTCAAACCCAAATCGGAGAAATATGTCTTCATAGGATACCCAAAGGAGACTGTTGGGTACACCTTCTATCACAAATCCGAAGGCAAGACTTTTGTTGCTAAATTCGGAGTTTTTCTAGAGAAGGAGTTTCTCTCGAAAGAAGTGAGTGGGAGGAAAGTAGAACTTGACGAGGTAACTGTACCTGCTCCCTTATTGGAAAGTAGTTCATCACAGAAATCTGTTCCTGTGACTACTACACCAATTAGTGAGGAAGCTAATGATGATGATCATGTAACTTCAGATCAAGTTACTACCAAATCTCGTAGGTAAGAGTGAGATCCGCACCAGAGTGGTATGGTAATCCTGTTCTGGAAGTCATGTTACTAGACCATGATGAACTTGCGAACTATGAAGAAGCGATGGTGAGCCCAGATTCCGCAAAATGGCTTGAGGCCATGAAATCTGAGATGGGATCCATTTATGAGAACAAAGTATGGACTTTGGTTGACTTGCCCGATGATCGGCAAGCCATAGAAAATAAATGGATCTTCAAGAGGAAGACGGATGCTGATAGTAGTGTTACTATCTACAAAGCTAGAATTGTCAAAAAAGGTTTTCGACAAGTTCAAGGTGTTGAATACGATGAGAGTTTCTCACTCGTATCTATGCTTAAGTCTGTCCGAATCATGTTAGCAATTGCCGCATTTTATGAAATCTGGCAAATGGATAAACAACACTGCATTCCTTAATAGATTTATTAAAGAAGAGTTGTATATGATACAACCAGAAGGTTTTGTCAATCCTAAAGGTGCAAACAAAATATGCAAGCTCCAGCGATCCATCTATGGACTGGTGCAAGCATCTCGGAGGTGGAATATACACTTTGATAAGTTGATCAAAGCATATAGTTTTATACAGACTTGCGATGAAGCCTGTATTTACAAGAAAGTGAGTGGGAGCACTACAACATTTCTGATAAGTATATGTGAATGACATATTGTTGATCGGAAATAATGTAGAATTATTCTGTAAAGCATAAAGGAGTGTTTGAAAGGAGTTTTTCAAAGAAAGACTTCGGTAAAGCTGCTTACATATTGAGCATCAAGATCTATAGAGATAGATCAAGACGCTTGATAAGTTTTTTCAATGAGTACATACCTTGACAAGATTTTGAAGTAGTTCAAAATGGAACAATCAAAGAAAGAGTTCTTGCCTGTATTGCAAGGTGTGAAATTGAGTAAGACTCAAAGCCCGACCACGGCAGAAGATAGAAATAGAATGAAAGTCATTCCCTATGCCTCAGCCATAGGTTCTATAAAGTATGCCATGCTGTGTACCAGATCTATTGTATACCCTACACTGTGTTAAGCAAGGGAGTACAATAGTGATCTAAGAGTAGATCACTAGACAGCGGTCAAAATTATCCTTAGTGGAATAAGGAAATATTTCTCAATTATGGAGGTGACAAAAAGGGTTCGTCGTAAAAAGTTACGTCGATACAAGTTTTGACACAGATCTGGATGACTCTAAGTCTCGATCTAGATACATATTGAAAGTGGGAGCAATAAGCTAGAGTAGCTCCCTGCAGAGCATTGTTGACATAGAAATTCGCAAAATACTTACGGATCTGAATGTAACAGACCCGTTGACTAAAATTATCTCACAAGCAAAACATGATCACACCTTAGTACTCTTTGGGTGTTAATCACATAGCGATGTGAACTAGATTACTGACTCTAGTAAACCCTTTGGGTGTTGATCACATATCGATGTGAACTATGGGTGTTAATCACATGGTGATGTGAACTATTGCTGTTAAATCACATGGCGATGTGAACTAGAGTATTGACTCTAGTGCAAGTGGGAGACTGAAGGAAATATGCCCTAGAGGCAATAATAAAGTTATTATTTATTTCCTTATATCATGATAAATGTTTATTATTCATGCTAGAATTGTATTAACCGGAAACATAATACATGTGTGAATACATAGACAAACAAAGTGTCACTAGTATGCCTCTACTTGACTAGCTCGTTAATCAAAGATGGTTATGTTTCCTAACCATGAACAATGAGTTGTTATTTGATTAATGGGATCACATCATTAAGTGAATGATCTGATTGACATGACCCATTCCATTAGCTTAGCACCCGATCGTTTAGTATGTTGTTATTGCTTTCTTCATGACTTATACATGTTCCTATGACTATGAGATTATGCAACTCCCGTTTGCCGGAGGAACACTTTGGGTGCTACCAAACGTCACAACGTAACTGGGTGATTATAAAGGAGTACTACAGGTGTCTCCAAAGGTAGATGTTGGGTTGGCGTATTTCGAGATTAGGATTTGTCACTCCGATTGTCGGAGAGGTATCTCTGGGCCCTCTCGGTAATGCACATCACATAAGCCTTGCAAGCATTACAACTAATATGGTAGTTATGAGATGATGTATTACGGAACGAGTAAAGAGACTTGCCGGTAACGAGATTGAACTAGGTATTGGATACCGACGATCGAATCTCGGGCAAGTAACATACCAATGACAAAGGGAACAACGTATGTTGTTATGCGGTCTGACTGATAAAGATCTTCGTAGAATATGTAGGAGCCAATATGGGCATCCAGGTCCCGCTATTGGTTATTGACCGGAGACGTGTCTCGGTCATGTCTACATTGTTCTCGAACCGTAGGGTCCGCACGCTTAACGTTACGATGACAGTTATTATGAGTTTATGCATTTTGATGTACCGAAGGTTGTTCGGAGTCCCGGATGTGATCACGGACATGACGAGGAGTCTCGAAATGGTCGAGACATAAAGATTGATATATTGGAAGCCTATGTTTGGACATCGGAAGTGTTCCGGGTGAAATCAGGATTTTACCGGATTACCGGGAGGTTACCGGAAAACCCCGGGAGTCATATGGGCCTTATTGGGCTTTAGTGGAAAGGTGAAAGGGGCTGCCCATAGTGGGCTGCGCGCCTCCCCCTCCCCTAGTCCTATTAGGACTAGGAGAGGTGGCCGGCCACCTCTCTCTCTCTTTCCCCCTTGGGAGTCCTATTTGGAATAGGATTGGGGGGGAGTCCTACTCCCGGTAGGAGTAGGACTCCTCCTGCGCCTCCATTGGGCTGGCCGCACCCCTCCCCCTTGGCTCCTTTATATACGGAGGCAGGGGGCACCTCTAGACACACAAGTTGATCTACGGATCGTTCCTTAGCCGTGTGCGGTGCCCCCCTCCACCATATTCCACCTCGGTCATATCGTCGCGGAGTTTAGGCGAAGCCCTGCGCCGGTAGAACATCATCATCGTCACCACACCGTCGTGCTGACAGAACTCATCCCCGAAGCTTTGCTGGATCGGAGCCCGGGGATCATCATCGAGCTGTACGTGTGCTAAGAACTCGGAGGTGCCGGAGTAACGGTGCTTGGATCGGTCGGATCGGGAAGAAGACGTACGACTACTTCCTCTATGTTGTGTCAACGCTTCTGTTGCGATCTACAAGGGTACGTAGATCATACTCTCCCCTCGTTGCTATGCATCACCATGATCTTGCGTGTGCATAGGAATTTTTTTGAAATTACTATGTTCCCCAACACGTTGCCTCTGGATGAACAAGACCCCGTGGTGTGGAGGGCTGGATGAACAGTAGACGGTGGAGGGGTGCTCGTGGAGGGGTGGTTGAACAGGACCCCGTGGTGTGGAGGGATGGATGAATAGTAGACAGTGGAGGGGTGCCCGTGGAGGGGTGGTTGAACAGTAGCCGGTGGAGTAGCGCGCGGTGGAGGCTGGATGAACAGGAGCCCGTGGAGGCTGGAGGAGGTCGACGGTAGCCCGTGGAGGCTGGAGGAGGTCGTCGGTGGAGATGAACAGTATCCTGTGGAGTCCCGTTTTGCGGTACGCGACACCCCTCCCGATCAACAGGACCCTCATTTTGACCGTAGCGCTCCAACACAAGTCTGTTTCCTCCGTTTTGCGGTACGCCACACCCCTCCCGATCAACAGGACCCCCGTTTCGACCGTAGGAGGTCCGTTTCCTCTGTTTTGCGGTATGCCAGACGCCTCCCAATGAGCAGGATCCCGTTTCGAACGTGGCCGGTCGAACACAAGGCCGTTTCCTCTGTTTTGTGGTACGCCAGGCCTCGTTTCCATCGCCTGTTCCGTCCAAGCCCTCCCGATGAACACGACCACGCATTCCGTTCCGACCTAGCCGATTGGCTCCCACGTGTTTCGTTGCCTCCCGATGAACACGACGCATTCCCTTGCCTCCCCATGAACACGACGCATTCCGTTGCCTCCCCATGAACACGACGACGACGCTGTTTCTCCGTTCCGACCCAGCCATGTACACGAGCCCTGGCCGTACGTATGCGCGAGTAGGCGTTCGACACCCTACCCGTATGTACGTACGTGGCCGTATTTTATTTCTTGCACCCTGGCCGCTGTACGTACGTGTACATGCTACGTGCGCGCCTCTACTATGACACGTACGCGCCTCTACAACGACACGTGCGTGCCTCTACATCGACCAGTATATATGTACGTACATGTTCGCGACCAGAATGACAATGCTACGTACGCTTCGACCAGGTGGGTCCCGACTGTCAGGCACTTCCTTGCCTGTGAAGATGTAGCTGGTGGGTCCCAGCAGTCAGGGGAGAATCGTTTTGTTTTTGTTTTTTTTTTGCCCGGACGCACTTCCTTGCATGC
>NC_057800.1:465695940-465711193 GCF_018294505.1 Triticum aestivum
TCCTTGCATGCGAAGGTGTAGCTGCTGGGTCCCAGCAGTCAGGGGGGAATCGTTTTTTTACCCGGACGCACTTCATTGTGTGCGAAGATGTAGCTGGTGGGTCCCAGCAGTCAGGGGGTGAATTGTTTTTTTCGGATGCACTTCCTTGCATGCGAAGATGTAGCTGGTGGGTCTCAGCAGTCAGGGGGGAGAGTCGTTTTTTTCGGACGCACTTCCTTGCGTGCGAAGATGTAGCTGGTGGGTCCCAGCAGTCAGGGGGAAACATTTTTTTTGCAAAATACGGTGGCCCGTCAAGTGGGTCCCCGCTGTCAGGTGGAGGAATAATTATTTTGTGTGTAATAAGGAGGCACTTCCTTGCTGCGGCCGTGGACCCAGCTGTCAGCCTCTCCATGTACAGTCCACGTCTGATGGAAGCCATTCCTTGACCACGTTGACAATGCCGCACCGAGAGCACCAGGGCGGTGGACGACGGTGAGGCCTAGGAAGGAGACAACGCGGAGCCGGGGAAGACGCGGCAGTGGATGCCCATGCGTAGAGGAGTATGAGGGTTCACTCGTTCGGCTGCGTGCGAGGCTGCCGTCGCCGCAGAATAACAGGGGGTGTGGGTGTGTAGAGGGATGGCCTGGCCAGCGATGGGAGTAGTAGGGGGCGGTGAGGCCTCCGCGGCATCACAGCCGACCACGGGCGGCAGGAGCAGGCGGCACGACCGGCGCTGCTTTGGGCTGCTAGAGCAAGAAGACCAGAGGTTGAAGAAGCACTACAGCCGTTGGATGGACATCGTACAATCACTGGAGCTAGAATCATTCATATATTTACTAAAGTTGACAAAGGCCTCCGTCCCAGTCAACTTAGTAGGCCCACAAGTCAGCCTCCCACCAAGGTGGGTCCCAGCCAGCAGGGGGGTATTCACTTTTTTGTCCGTAATAAGGAGGCACTTCTGGTGGGTCCGAGCTGACAGCGGGGGGAACGTTTTTTTCGCGAAATTTGATGGCCCGTCCTGTGGGTCCCAGCAGTCAGGGGGAAACGTTTTTTTTTCATGAAATACTGGTGGCCCGTCCGGTGGGTCCCTGCTGTCAGGTGGAGGAATAATTATTTTCCGCGTAATAAGGAGGCACTTCCTTGCGGCTGCCGTGGACCCAGCTGTCAGCTGCGCCGATGGAAGTCGGACGTTGACCACATTGACCACGCCGCGCCGAGAGCACCATGGCGGTGGACGACGGCGAGGCCTAGGAAGGGGACGACGTGAATCTGGGGAAGACGCGGCAGTGGAAGCCCGCGCGGAGAGGAGTACGAGGGTTCACCGGTTCGGCTGTGGTGTGAGGCTGCCGTCGCCGCAGAATAACAGGGGGTGTGGGTGAGTAGAGGGATGCCCTGGCCAACGATGGGAGTAGTAGGGGGCGCTGGGGCCTGCGCGGCAGCACATCCGGCGACGGGAGGTGGGAGTAGGCGGTCCCGCCGGCGCTGCTTTGGCGGCTGGAGCAAGAAGATCGGAGATTGAAGAAACACGACGGCCATTGGATTGACATCCAACGGTTACATCTGCTAGAATCGTTTGTTGACGTATATAATAACTAAAAAAATCTTGCATACGCGTCAACTAAACGGGCCCACAAGTCAGACCACTCCCTCTTTTTTTAATAATTTATATATAGCTCATGGCAACTTCTTATGCAATTTATTGCAGTCGTTTTTTTGGTTGGCCAGGGCCAATTTCGCATATTTCTGTGGGTTCCAAACTATTTTTAATACCGAAATGTCGAGCTAGATTTAAAGTACTTTGAAGATATATTTAAATTAGGTTAATGCCTAGTGAAATAGGAATCTGAAAATGTGATTTTTTTCCAGAAATTATAAAGTAATTGCCAATTTGTCATCTATTTTTATATTTACAACCCATTTCATATTACGTTTAATATTTGCAGGCGTCTTGAAAGAGTTGCAGCCCATGAGGGCGTAGAAAAATAAGTAGGCCTGGATTGTGTATTATTCAGAAAAAATAAACTGGGCTCATTTTCACAAAGAAAAAAATAGCTGGGCTCGTCACATGGTGAACATAAAATATAAGCCTGGGCTAGACGGGCCACAGCCCAGTTCAAACCCTGCTCCATCTCAACAATACCAAACAAAAAAATACTGCTCGAGTAGCTACGTCCCAGGTGTCAGGCCATCTTGTGCTGTTCTCTTGTCTATTGACTATATACGCTCACAATGTCGTGGGTCCCAGATGTCAGGAAAACACTAGGAGGAAGCATTTTATTTTTCCATGCACTGACGTGGTGGGCCCCTACTGTCATCCTCTCCACGTACTTCAGCCGATTCCTGTTGTTTGTTGACCATGTTGACAACGCGAGAGGGCAGCACCGCGGTGAGCGCACCAAAGCGCGCGGAGGACATCGACGTTAACGATTTAGGAGACGGTGGGGCGGCGATGCATGCGCTGAGGCGCAACCAGCCATGGGAGGCGGAAGCAGGCGGCCCCGCCGGTGCTGGTTTGGTTTTGGCGGCTGGAGGAAGACAGGACTGAAGAAACACGACAGACTGTAAAAGCAGCAGGAGTACTTAACAACCTTAACTGAAACCAGCAGGGGCACTTAATAACCAAAGCTGAAAGCAGTATGAGTACTAATACAGGTTCAACCGTACAAAGCATGCCTCGAACAGTGCTACTTTGCCTACAGTTAACCAAGGGTGAGGCCACCAAGCCCCAGGACAAGGCCCAGGCGCCACCCCGTGCATCCACAACCTTCTGAAAGCGGCTTCATCTCGCAACATGGTCAATAAACAGGATATTCGCTTTAGAGCCATGGAAAAGCATGAACATAATCTTCTGTCCTATTCTCCAAGATGGACGGGCCTTCATTATTTGAGACCACCCATGAATAAGTATCTTTTCACCTCCAAGGGGAATTGATTAGGTCGACATAAACATCATGTTGTGACCAAGCGCAAGTCTGACCCGACCATGGTCAGGCATCTGTATAGGAACGACAGAACTCGGCAGTTCCTCTTTCAAGAAGATCACAGTTGTAAAACTGTGTATAAGCAATAGTTTATGAACAACATATATAACAGAAAACAGCTCGTACCATAAGTTTCTCGACACAGTTGGACCTGTTCAATGAGTGCAGCAGTGGCACACATATCCCACGTGGCCTTCCACCATTGAAACGCCCCACAAGGACCTCAAGACGATCAATAAAGTGTAGGAACTTGTGGATGTTGATCCAGTCAACTTCAGTGCCATTAGTAACAGCCGAGTTATTACAGAGTAACAAACGAGCAGACTGCTTAACTCTGAAAAAACCTACACGTGCCACCAATTATAAGAAAATATTAGTTAGAAGTAGCATCTTCTTGAGAGATTTGTTGCTACTTCTAAAGTTAAATTGTGATTAGTTAGATAGAATAGGTGGATTAAGAAGTAATCGAGGCAACAAGCAAGAAGCAGATACAAAACTAACATGGATGAACAATTGGAACAACGTCGGGGTGGAAGATCACAGTGAAGATGAGACCAGGTTCTGCTATTTCCATCAACATTCATGCGCCAACTTTCAGTCCGTAACACTTGAGAAAGTTTATCCAAGTTCGGCCATAAAAAAGCAGCGATCTTCTTGGTTCATGAACCCAACTCGGAACTTATATCCATGGCTTGTCTTCACTATGACCATTAAACTAGTGTATTTAGTTATGGCAAGGCTGAGCATCTTGAGTACATGTGTTCTGGCAGAGCAAATAATACGCTGCAGGAAAAATAATATGAGAACACAACATGTTAAAAAAAAACCCACCCTTCGGATAGAAAAGAGGATTCTAGGAACATACTGTGCGCGTTTCAAAATGATGTGTTAGTATGAGAAGGAACAAGTGTGGCGTCTCGCCGAGGGCGCAGAAACCTGTAGGGTACTTGCACTTTGGGCACTGCAAATGAAACACACTAGATACAATAGGAAGAAAATGCATCAACGGCGGCGGCTGCCATCCTAGCATTACCTGCGACCAAGGGACTTGGATTTATCGGGGATGGATGAAGAATTCGTACCTGGTTCTCAATGAGAAAACCCTATACAATCGCCGAGAGGGGGTTTTCTCTGAACAAGCAGACGAGGGAGAAGGGGGTTGAGGCCCAGTGAAATATTGCCGCTTCGTCCGTCCAGCTTACTGCTAAAGCTGGAAACGGGGGGTGTTGTGATTTGACGGCTCATTGGGCATTAGTGCGGCGCTACGACCAGGGTGTGTCTACCGTGAAGTTGTGCACTCTAATTTGTGCATATGGCACATGGACCCCGTTGCCGGTTGCCCCACATATCAGCGAAAGGAAGTAGAAAGACAGGAGTAACTAGTTACACATAAATATATTTTTTGACAGAGAGATACTCCCTCTGTAAAGAAATATACAAATCTTTTATATCATAGGCTCACCTTGCCGAGAAATATACTCCCTCTGCAATGCACGTGCATTATGGGGGTTCAACTTTTTTATGGGGGTTCAGCTGACAATATAATACTCAGATAGGCTCACGGTTCTGGACTTTGGGCCGCAGGCCGACCCTGCATGTTTGGGGGCCCATGTGTTCTACCTCATTGCTTTTCATATTGCAAGCGATCAGTACGGCGCTGGTTTTAGATGCTATCGCAAGGCGAATACACAAAATTGAATAAAGCACGACAGCTGTTGGAATGAAATCGAACGACAGTTCCTAACCAGCAATCAGAGTTGCAATTCTATCACCGATATACCATGTGATAAATAATACTGTCTTACTACTTATACACACATGACACTTGTTTCACCATGCCAGATTATTACATCAAAATCTCTCGGAGGAGATCAGTTCGGCAGTTGCGTGCTGCTACTGAAGAATTTCAAAGTTGATTTGGACCAGCTCTCCTTGCCGAGAAAGTTCGATTTTGACATCATCCCCTACCGCAAGATATGATTTAGATTTGAACCTTGACCATCCTTTAGCATCAATCATCATGCGACCATCCTTTGTACTTACGGTATATTGAGCAGGTTCATTCACTCCAAGGCTGCGCATGGTAAGAGAAACTTGGCCGCGGTCGCCCGGATTGTTGAACGACTCCCTCGTTGCTCTAGGAATTCTCTGTTTGCAAACAAGAAGACATACCCAAACAGTTAGATCAACACAGTGAATCATGTGAAACAACATGGAAAGAAAAAAGAACGAAGCACTTGGGCGGCCAATGCTTACCAAGAAGGTGGACATGTCGGTTTTTGTAAGGACTTTGGTATATGAAGTGCAAACTGCAGCCCAGTCTGTTGCCGGTGCAACTGCATGGGCCGGAGCAGATGCAAGTGCAAGTGTTGGTGCAGGTGCCGAAGCCGCCGCTGCTGCCGGAGATGGTGCTCCTTGTAGAGCTGGTGCCGGTGTCGGAGCAGGTGCCGGTGTCGATGCCCGATCCTTCGGTAGATCAGACTGATCCGCTAACGTGGTCGGTGCCCAATCCTCAGCTGGATCAGACTGAGCTGTTGCCGCTGTCAGTGCTAGAGCAACTACCGCTGGTCGATCTGTGCGAGATAGTGGCGATCGTGTCTGGTCTGCTATGATCAGCTTTCTAACTTGACTAGGATCCGTGACCGTGATCCAGTTTTTTCTTCATTTCTTTTAAATGCGAGAAGGACTAATTGTGGCGTTTTTGTTAAACCAAACTGTAGTTCATCATAGGGATTTAGCTTGTACTCAGACAACGGACTGATCCAATTTTTTCCAGTAATATAAGTGATGGACAATGCCTTCGTTACTGACATGAATAAGAAGTAAAACCTGCAAAAATAGCCATCATAGAGCAAACCAAACGGTTTATTCTGTGATGAATGTCACATGGCAAAACCTGCATCGTAAAATTGCAGGAAAAGAAAGAAAACATGACATTAAATCAATAAGATTTAGACAGTAAATCAATAAGATTTACTTGATGTGACACGAGTGAATCCTTACCAGGAAATCACTATGTTGAAGTACTAAACAGAAGATTGATCATCCAACTACGCGTGGTATGCTGGGGCCCCGCCTACTCCCACAAGCAGGACAGTCCAAAGGTCGTGACAAATCGTATGGACCGAACATCCATGGGACTGTAAATCCTGGTGGGTGCGATAAACCCTGCAATGCATACATATATTGGAGTGTAACCATAATTGATAAACCGTCCTCACAAAAAATATGATATTGACACTTCAAAATATACAGACTGAATTGAGTGGACAGACATTAACATAGACCGTTCTCAGGACTAACCACACACCAAAAGCGGCAGTACTAATAAAAAATACAGGGTTCACAAACACAAATCAAGTACTGAACAATAGTACTTACTGCAGACAAGCAAAGTTGCACTAACTAAACTCTGTAGACTATTTCTTGCCACCGACCTACGGGATGAACCCCGCATAACTGACTAGGCCATGGACTTCGTGTGAGATGTCTACATGCACCATCACCATCTTGTCAACCTTGGAGAACCTAACAGAGTGGTCTTTCCACTCATAAACATGATGATGAAGACATGCCGCATTAGATTTGTTGGGAAGCTTTACAAGAACCACAACCTTCGTAATCGAAGGCACAACCAGGAAATTGTTGTGGTCAAGTACAGCCTCGAGAACACGCCTGACAACAATGCTACATGAAAATACTAGTTCAGGACATGTGGCGACAAGGACACACCAACTGGATAGTTTAGTAGTAGAACTCATCATCAGGTCTTCCAGTTCACACGACATGACTTTGAGAACTTCATCTCCACCGCAGACCTAGTTCTAATTCAAACAGAAACCATATTTTAGTACTACCTCCGTTCAGAAATATAAGATGATTTTCGATATTATACTCCATATATGACTACATATACGCACAGAAATGAGTGAACAAAGACACTAGAACATGTCTTCAAAGGCATGAGAGCAGAGGGATTACATGCAATATCCATAACACAAGTTACTGAGGCAAATATACCCTCTTAAAAGGTAGCATTGATGTTCATAAAGTACTCCCTCCGTCCCAAAATTCTTGTCTTAGATTTGTCTAGATACAGATGTATCAAGTCACATTTTAGTATTAGATACATCCGTATCTAGACAAATCTAAGACAAGAAATTTGGGACAGAGGGAGTAGTTGAAAGTAATATATAAGAAATCAGTGTCAACCTCTCGCATGTTTTGGTCAAAAGAGGAATTTAGAACCGTCATTTGGCACACTAAAATCACATGCAAGATCACCCAAAAAGTTGTACTACCAGTACTAGTACTGCGTGTTAGATGAAAAAACACGATCAAGATCGAGAAAAAGATCGTCAACAAGAGACATTACCTAGACTTGCTTAATGAGGGATCCCGGAGAGGGGGGCTTGGACAGGGCGATGGCTTTGAGCTTGTCTGCGGTAGTCTTGGCGGGGTGCTTGCGCTTCTTCGTACCATGAGCCTCAACGGTTTTGGCCAGAGCCATAGACATCACATCGGCCGGTGCTCCGGCGTCCATCCAAGAGAGGAAGCTGAGAGAGAAGAGTGAAAGGAGGAATGAGATGAGGGAGAAGCGAAGCGAGTGGGGATTTTTTACAAGAGAGGAAGGTGAGAGAGAAGAGTGAAATGATGGTTGCTTCGTCCATCCAACTTACTGCTGGAAAGGAGGGGGTTTTGTGATTTGACGGCTCATTGGGCATTACTGCGGCGGTTCGATCGGGGTAGTCTACCGTCACTCTACTACGAAGTAATTTAGTGCATGGCTGGTGGACCTAGGTGCTGGCTGTCCCACACGTCAGCTAAAGTGAGTAATTTAGTGCATGGCTGGAGGGGGATCCACACGGTAGAGCGCGTTCACTGTTTTTCTGAAGAAAAAAATGATTACAACAAGCGTTTCCACTCTTACGATGGAGGAGTGCGAAACACGGCAGCCACTTGAACATACACAGTGCTCCTACTACTAGGCATGTGCAGTGGTTCATACGTCAGTACTACACAATCTTGTTGCTAGTGTAGTAAGATATGACGATAACAAATGATGTTGTGCGCATGTCAACTACTCCTATATGTAACATAGTATCGCTTTTTCGACTGTCCGCTCAAGAATGAATGGTGAGATCAATGTTAACAGGACTAGGTCCACAGCGCACGGAGAGTAAGGTGCTATAGTACTCCACGAAACATGAACCATATGAAGCACAAATAGTGTTAGGCAGGGTGTATGAAGGGTGCACGGGATGGGAGCAAAAGTTCCCTTCTCGACCCACTTTTGGGTGTTTAGCAGAGTGCATGAAGGGTGCATGAGTCCACACTAGTAGGTTGACAAAAATACACGAAGAGGAAACAACTATATTGAGATGAGAATGCAACCAAACACACCCACACGCTTTGTGCTACAGTGACTGATCTGCACCATCTGAGTTTGATCCGACGGTCATGTTGCGCCGAGACATGGACATGCCCATGCAGAGGGCGCCTAAACACCACCGAAGTCCCTCTTCTTCTCGAGGCGCACAACGTTGGTGATGCAGGGTGCAACCGCCCGCAGAGCCCGCTCCCGGTCAATGGGAGCCAGTGTCAGGCGCCTCACCTCGGACTCCGTGATCTGCTGCGCCGCCATGGCACCAGGTAGAAGCAATGGGGAGAGGAAGCAAAGGGGGCGAAACGGCTGAAAGGCAATGCAATCTACGGGAAGGCGGAGGGAGCGGGGAATCTTTTGGTTTTCACCACGGTAAAACACCAGTCGACGACTTCTCACATCAGGGAGCAGTGGGTTTTTACAGGCGGAGTCATCATGACTAATTGCTGCCGCCTGCTCCCATCAATCAAAAAATTAAAAATCCTGCCGCACCCAAACACCAGAGCAACGTCGCGGTGGATATTTAAATTTACCTGCCGGCAAGTAGATAAAAAAGGGGTGCAAAAACAAATGTGGCGGCGGCCTAGCTAATCGGTCGAACTAGCCCAACTAGCTAGCCACCGTGCTTCACTGATGTACTCGGCTGGAAAGGTGGTCTTTCGTGATTTGACGACTCATTTACTTGCTTCGGCACTACGACTGAGGAGGACCCAGAAAATGCGTGGTAGGGCGTCCCACGTCAGGAAGAATATATGCGTGCACCACCCGGGAGGACCCCGAAACCGCGCGGTAGGGTGTGCCACGTTTCGGCACGGAGGAAAAATGTGCGTGTAAAAATATACTGTATCAGACGTAGTACCTATGGTTCGACCTCGGGACCCAGCCAGTCGGTCGAAAACACCCCACTAGCCACACAGCTTCATCATGCAAATGTGGCACGGAGGATAGATGTGGTTAGCTCCATCTCGACCAGCCACAACGTCTCTTGTTCTAGGTGATTCTTCTATTTTCCAAGCTTTTTTAGTTGTAATAACACCACGGCAAGCTAGCACCGCTCTTCGTGTGTGCCCGTGCAAAGGTTAGACGATGGAGAGAAGAGAGATTGAGATCACAGACCTGGGACCCACCAGTAAGTGAGACAACGGTCATGCACGTGTTGACAAGGCACTCCCTCTACTCTACTCAACGCAAGTACTGTATACAATCAAGTTATGGGACAAAGCCAACAACCGTTCATTTTTTCAGGCCATCGACTTACGCTTTGTAGTCCAGGTTGCCAGTTCGAATCTCGTCTTCCAGATTTGTTAGTTTTAGGTCCAAATTTGATTAATGACAAGTGGGACCCCCATGTGTTGTTCCGATATTTCAGTGTAGGATGGTTTTTTTGAACAAACACTTTGCGCGGTTAGACAAGTAACGACATGAGTTACATGTTTTTTGCAAGTTCACGAACAAAAATGACAACGACATAGAATATCACATCCACCCCGCGGCTTAGATACTATGGTGATACGAGTTTTTACACCATTGGAAGTCAGATCCAATGGCTTGGGAGTAGTCTTTGTAATTATGCGCAATTTCCAAACTCTCCAAAGTTTTTTTTGCAAATAAAACATTCAGGCCTCGTGTGTGCCGCTGCATCTTCGATCCAACGGCTCCCTGGTGCTCATATTAGGTGCTCCCCGTAGCTTAATTACCCGCTACGTTGATATGAGCATCTAGGTCGTATGATCAGTGATCAGATGGCACATGCGTAGTACTTGTACTTTCTGCGCATTTCCCAAACTCTATCAGCCGTATATTGCAAAAACATTCAAACCTTCTACTGTGGGCCGTTAGATCTCAGTGAACTCGTATCACCATAGAATCTACGGTGCGGGAGCACCTCATACTCTCCCATGCGAGAAAACATAAGGTGCTATCGCAGCTTGGATGCTACGGTGATATGAGCTTGGAGGTCATTTGATCTGAGATCCAATGGCATCTGAGCAGTCTTTGTGCTTGTAAGCAGTGGCTGAACTCTTTTGGGGCTTTTCTTCAAAAAACCATTCGAACCACCGAGGAGGTGTTGGGTCACAAATCCAACGCCTCCGAAGAGCTTGTATCACCAAAGCATCTAAGGTGCGGTAGCACATGATATTCTTACATACAGGAGAATATGATGTCCTCCTTCATCTTAGATGCTACGATGATACGAGCTTCGAGGTCGTTGGATATGGGATCAAAGGGCATCTAAGTAGTTTTTGTACAAATTGTGTGCAATTCTCAAACTCATCAAGGTTTCCTGCAAAAATATTAAGACACATCATGTGAGCTGCTATATCTCAGATCTACAAGCTCCAAGCAACTCGTATCGGCATATAGCATCTAAGGTATGGGGGTACATGATATTCTCCCGGGGAGGAGGGGTGGGGTGCACAACCAATCGGTGGTTGGGAGGGTGGGGACAAATATAATCTAAACAACCCTAAATAGAGCTCCACAATTTTATCTAAAGTCGAGGGGTTGACCCCCGACAATCATAGCTCCGCCTAAACACAACATTTGCATGTACTGTAGTACTAGACTTAATATTCATGTTTCAGTTTCATGTTCATTTTAAATATTGAACTGAGGACCATGGATGTCTTACATTTTACTCCCTTCGTTCCTAAATATTAGTCTTTTTAGAGGCTTCAAATGGACTGGCACATACGGATGTATATAGACATATTTTAGAGTCTAGATTCATACATTTTGCTCCGTATGTAGTCACTTGTTGAACTCTCTAAAAGACTAATATTTAGGAATAGAAGGAGTATTTTTGAATTCGTGTCATACATGCATGTTTTGGAAAAATAGATGCACTATACTTAATGGATTGTTGTTGTGTTCGTGCATGTGTGTCTGTGTGTGTGTGTGGTCATATGCTTGATACATACAAAGTTTTCTCACCTCCATATTGTTCATCTTTTAAATTTGAATTTGCATTGGAAAACTTACTAGGGATACCATGAAATGTGAAATCCACGTTGAGATCACTATATCACAAACTCACTCTAATTCAACAACTCGTCATAAATCAATTACCACGTTGAGATTAGTATTTGCCAGGAAAATACGGGTATTGTAATACACATAGATTCGTTCGGCAATTTAAAAGGTTCCTTTTGTATTCTCGAATGGTAGGACCCAACGGCGTACCAGCCAGACCTTGGCTCGTGTTGATCCTAAAAAAACCGGGCTCGTGTCCTTCGGTGGCACACGTGGTATGCACATTAGGCAACCCCAACCAGTCGAGCCTCAGCGTTTCAAGTCGAAATATCTGGCGGCCAGAATTCCAGCCCTAGGAAATCCCCCTCATGTCCCCAGTCCATAATGACTACCGATGAACAATGGAGGGATGCTTTAGTAACTAGACAACGTTACCTACCGTGCCGAGCATAGTTCAATTCCCTCGATCGCCGCTCGTCAAGGTCACCCGTCAACTGCATTGCCTAGTACTACTACTACTAAACCAGGATGAGCACAAAATTGAGCCTGTTTGTTTGTGCCTAGTACTTGAGTTAATATATCAGGAAATGCATTGGTACAGAGGGATTATCCTTTTACTCTACATATATAACTTGTCTGAAGTCTAACTAAGCAAAATGTTTGACCAAATCCTTTCTTAAAAAATACAACATGACAGATGTACGGCTTGAAAATTTATTGCATGATGTAGGTTATGATATTGTTTCGAATCCTGGATCTTAAATTTCAGAAAATCCAAAAGTGAGCATAAATTCTTGAAACTAAGCATGGTCACGTGATATGGCACAAATATTACTTCGTAAGTTTTTTCTTCAATTTGAGACAAGCTGCTTATGACAAGTTGCACAAATGAAGAGCCAAGGTATTTTGGAACAAAGACCTGTCACGTTAAGGTGAACGCTTTCACTATTGAAACCGTGGGCGTTTACGTGCCGCCACGAGTCCCCGCTTCTCATCGGCAGGTGCCGTCCGAGCAAGCGTGTGAGTCGACGGGAGGCATGCGAGCAGACCACTGCGCCGGCTGTCAGGGAGGCGTGCGAGCAGACCGCTGTGCAGGCTTACCGGGAGGTGAGCCCTTTGACAGGCTCCGCCACCCAACGTCGTCCCAACTGCTCCCACTTTTAATGTCGCCGACGCCGCAGTTTAAAATCAACCCCGCACTACCCGGTATCGCTACAATCCTCTCTCTTCCTCTCCGATTCTCCTATCATCTACCTCCAACTAGCCTGACCTAAACGTACGCCATGACGCATCACGATGGTCTGCCCTTAGTGTTCCAGTTTCTTGAGGAAGACACCCAGCCGGAGTCTCAAGAACATAAGGCGCTTTGGGACGAGCTTGAACTGGCCTTGCCGGAAGACGCCACGCCTGTCCCCGCTCCCGTTCCGGCTCCCGTCGCACCGACTGCCCCAGCGCCCATCCCCGTGGCATTGATGGGCTGGGAGCCGCACATTGTCGCTGAGCTTGATCCCACGGGGTTCCACAAGGTCCTCGCTGACTTTCACGCGCCCGTGCACCTACCAGCGCATGCGCCTACGCGTGCACTGACACGCATGCCCGTGCCGGTGCCCGTGCACCTGCCAGCGCATGCGCCTGCGCGTGCACTAACATGCGTGCCCGTGCCGGTGCCCATGCACACGAATGTCTCCGCCACGCCGTTGACAGCGCCTGTTCCCGCGCGGGTGCCAGTGCCCCCCTCAGCGGCATGGATGACCGCCGTCGACCGCTTCCTTGCACCAACGCCAGTTGCCTCCTCCCGCCAGTTGACTCACTCTGAAGTCCAGAACATTTTGGCCTTCCTTGAAGCTAGGCCAACGTCCAGGAGTACGCCAACAACGGCGCAAGACACCGCCGTCGCCGTCGGTCAGTGGACGACGACACACAGAGCACGACAGAGGAGCCGCTTCCCACCGCGAGACGCCCCCGCCACCGCCGCGTAATCTAAATTTGCCATGAAAAACGTTCGGATTGCCATGCTTAAAATCCAAACATTTATCACTTCCGTTTATTTTATATCGATCGCCGTATAATTTAAAATCGGAGTCACACTGAACAAAATGTATGGTTTGATCGACTGAATGTTCTGCTAGAGCCATATCAAATTAAATATAAGACCTCATCAAGCCACATGTATTCCTTGTCATCCAACGACCTAGACTGCTTCGATGTCGAGCGCTCAACACATTTAGCGTGCAGTTAATTTCATGCCAAAAATAGTGCTAATCACATGACAACACGCAAATAATATCCTAGTAGTTAATATCCGCATGCACTTAATATACTTCCAAATTAATGTGCATTGCACGTACATACTGACTAGTGCTGCTAGTACGTGAAACGGGTGCCGTGACTTGTGAACGTGTCCAGATATGGTCAACAGCAACATCGCCCGTGAGTTCTTCCTGTTTGCCCGTGCGTCTAAACGCAGAAGGGGAGGAGAGAGGGAGAGCACACATGGAACCCACCAGTAAGTGAAGGCGAATAGTACTAAAAATAATATTACATGTTATCCATTAATTAGGCTACGGTAATATAAAAACATTATGTGAACAAAGGGGGTACAACAAACATTGCTATTCTACGTATGTTGCCTATTGACGTGCGGCTTGAAGGCCCGGTCGCATGTTCGATCCTCGTCCTTTATTTTTTAATTTGTATATGGGTCCAAATTTGTTTCATGACATGTGGGCCCCTCGATGTGTAGTTTGTAGCACTTTAATTTGTGGGTCGAAATTTGTTCCATTCCAAGTGGACTATCGATGTGTAGTTTTATAGCTCATTTATAATAATTAAAGAGAACAACATAGTTTTTTTCAATAATACCATTGTGCGATGTTGAAGGCGAGAAAGGACGTGCGAGAGAGCGATGATCGAGCCAGAGGGAAATCAACTAGGGGAGTTGCGTGGGTTGCAACGGTGTTTGGAGTAGTTGTGGGCCGAATGCTACGAAAATATAATCTAAACTGACCGGAATAAATGCCTACACAAATTAATCCAAGGTTGGAGTGCCCCTCGCAATGTAAATAGCTCCGGCTTTGCGAGGGATGGAGAGGTAGTAGCTTTAACGTGTGGAAGATACGGTGTGAGAAAGCGAGGTCAATCGAGAGACATATAGATAGAGAGAGAAAGTGAGTGTGGTCCGACATTCATTGAACAAATATATGCTCTGGAGAGATATTGTCTGATTGAGCTTTTTGTCAAGGGTGAGGGCTGTAAGATAGAGCTTGAGAGATGATCCAGTCACAGACGTGTAGATATATTTTGTGCGTGGGAGGAAGCATGGTCAACCGATCACATAGGGTCAATGTGCGATCGAAAGAGTAAGATGGGTTGGAGAGAGTGACCTAGATAGACGATGTGCGTGAGAGAGTATACAACGTGAGTAGGTCGAATTGGGCTCAAACATGGTGATATATCATTTTTGTCCGAGAAAGAGCGAGGTCAATCGAGACATACGGAGAGAGAGAGAGAGAGAGAGATTGAGTGAGCGTGGCCCACCATGAGGTCGAAAGAGTGGCGGTGGCTTGGATGGACTGACCTAGATAGACAATCTGCGTGAGAGAGTATAGAGTGTGTCGATCGAGGCCCGAACAGGGAGATATATCATTTGTGTGTTAAAGAAAACGAGGTTAAACGAGACTCAGATAAAGAGAGCGATATTGAGCGAGTGTGGCCCGCCGTGCGGAAGAAAGAGTGAGACAGTCTCGAGGGAGTGACCTAGATATACAACGTGCATGCGTGCGCACGAGAGGTTGGGGGGCTAGATAGGCAATGCATGTATTTAGCGCGAGAGGGTGAGAGGGAGAGGGGGGAGAGAGAGAGAGCTCGGCATGGGGTGCAATGGTGGGTGTGTGAGGTAAATACATTTGGTAACAGAGTGGGAAAAGGGGTTGTGTAG